>NW_023045510.1:0-28655 GCF_011762505.2 Arvicanthis niloticus | reverse complement strand
ATATACCTTCAACATTTAGCCTGCACACAAACCTTGTGTTACACTAGAGCACAAAGGCCTATGACAATCTTGTCATTCCTCTATTTCACCAAGTTTCATCAGCCAAGAACACATGTATAAAGGGAGGTGGTGTTAGTCTCTGACTTATGTCACCCAATTTTGGATTCTGGATGGAATTTTATTGATGAGTAACAAAACTATACACAAGTGCACATACAAAAGTACACCTTATGTCTCTTATTACAATTCCATAAGCATTTTCTGATAGAAATGGAATTCAGGAAACATCATAAATAAATTCCATGTGAATCTGGGATGAGAATGAGGTCATCTCCAATAGGTAAATTCTGTTCTGATGGGTGGGTCATTACTATCCTTGGCAAAAATGGTACCTACCTTAATATCTGACTTTTTAATGGCAGTACCAAGGGTGTATGTGTGTGGGACTTAAAACTATGTCATGAAGCTTCATAGACTAGGTGAGCACACACCTGAGAGTTAGTTGACTCCCTGCTCCCTACCAGACTACTAGCCTGGACTACATGCCTTGCTCCCCAAACAAGGAGAGGTTGTGAGCAATGGTCAAGTGGGCCATGGATAGGGTTTTCCATGCTAATAAGATACCAAAAGGCCCTGAGAGTTTAGTGAGTAAACTTTCCTTCCCTGACTTTCCTCCCAGTATAAGGTATTTAAACTCTGGTCAAACCTTGAGAAGGAGGTATATACCTATACCTATACCTATACCTATACCTATACCTATACCTATACCTATACCTATACCTTTACCTATACCTATACATCATATACATATGTATACACATACACATACGCATACACATACATATACATATATCCTGTCATGAAACAGCAATAAATAGTTTAGAACCTTGGACAGTCCCTGTAGTGCCTGGATGTTTAAGGTCTGACAATGCCTTGAATTAGCCTTCTTGCAGGTCCTAAGAACCCAGAACCAAGCTTCTCAGCTTTCTCTACCATCTCAGACTCCATTTTCTCATCCTTGAAGTATTTGGGTGCTTCCCTACAGCCTAACATTAGCCCTTTAGCAGCCTAGGGAAACTGAAGAACTCCCTGCATCTCTTGCCTCCCACATGACGGTGCCCAGCTGCTGGCCTAATGTAATAACAAAAACAGCGTAAGGGCATTAATACTGCTCCTTTTACCCTTTCTCTCTGCTATAAGCAACTGTGTCAGAAAAACTGACTTTCACTCTCTTTATATTCTTTATTATTTTTACATTCTGGATAATAACCAGGTCATTAGGCCATAATTGATATACACATGGATGTGAGCCCTCATTAGGCTCTTTCCCATTCTCCAACTTTAAACACAGTGAGACTGGAGTAACACAAAACGAGATGTTGGACATTTTACTGAGAAAGTATGAGCAAACCTATAGTGGCAATATACTGGAGTATTTGTAGAAGAAATAGAAAGGAATAGCTGGTTGGATATAATTGTATAGGTATAGCAGTCTAATCTACTGCTAACTTTTGTGCTGACAATCTGAAATGCATTTATCAAGGCAAGGTCATACATTTGAGTAATTAGTCAGTGCCAGAGAGGTCTGCATTCTACACAGTATCACTTGACAAAAACTTAGATACTATGATAGATCGAACTCATCCGGACCATATTTTTCTTCAAAGGGGAAAATGGACATGAAAAGAGCATACTTCATGCTATAAAAGTAAACAAACTAGGTTGATCAGTAACAGATATAACAATTAGGAAATTTGAAGGCAGAACTGTTTGAAGAAAATGGGACTGATGAATATAAGAAACAAACCTCTGCCAAATCTAACAACACTCAGCCTGATTCAGCATTGTCCACTTATCTACAAAATAATGATGGCAATCTGCCATATGACATCTGTCTTCCTTTTAGTGTAACAGGGTTTCTCATTTTTTTCTCAAGACATTCCTTTAAAGAACAGCCTATGAATCTTTCCAGGGTCTTAGAAGTCAGGACAGTAGCATAAATTCAGTACACAGGATCCTCTCATTACCAGACAGGGGACAACCTGAGGCATAGGGCACAGACATTCATGAAAGCTACATAGTAGGCAAAGTAACATGAAGAGCATTTGCTACTGTACACAAAGCCACTGAATCTCTTGTATATTATAATCAGGGAATAGGCTGCCTTTGAATGCAAAGAGCAGCACTGAATGGCCCATTTCCTTTCAGGTTGCACTGGACAGAAGTGAATGTCCCTTCCCTACAATGAAACCTATTTCTGCTCTCTCTCCGCTCCAACCAAGCAACACCCTGGTGCTCTCAGAATTCACACTTTAACCTAATAAACAACTCAAATTTTTATTGTGTATAGATAGACTATTTTCCTAGTGCTAGATATACTTGCAATACTTCACTGACATATTCTTAACTAAGTACACTATACTTACATGTACAAACTTCTGTGAAGACCCATGTGTCACTTATGTAACTTTTCACATTTTCCCAAGGAAAGGCTGAAACACTGTCTAATTTACTTATATTAACACACACACATACTCATACAATCACAAACATACATGTTCTTCCACAAATTTGTAAATATTGCATGTGTGTATGAATGATATGCTAAATATACTATCACAAATCCACAAGCTTGAACATATCTCTAGCTGATATTTTGTTCATACCTTTTGCTGATCAGTCTGTTCATTTAAGCAGCAGTTGGTCAAGTCAGCCTGGGTCTTTATACATGTTGTTCTCTGTGAAATCCTCAAGTGTGTCTTATAATTTTAATCAAATATATTTAGCTACTTTTCCTATAGAAAATCTAAGGTTTCACATTAAATAACAAGTTCTTTCCAGCTACCTCCTAAGGAAAAGATACAGATCCACTTTTAATGTTAGACTGAACTTCTTATGGGCTCTTTTATTTTCTTTCAAGTGAGACAGGGTATAGAAAGCAGTGTTCCTAATGCTTTGGAACAGTATGTTGCTATGAGGATTTAGCCAGGATGGAGGCAATAAAAATTTTGTATTCTGTAATGCAAGGCTGATCAGAGGACAAGTGTCTGTAGGTTAAAGCACAGAACTATCTTGAGTGTGAAGCCCACAAATGAGAAAGAGGAAGCTCTGTTACATGAGTGATGTATAGAGGCTTACTATTGAACTTTAGCTGAACCCTAGTCACAGCAAAATATCCATTCTTTTCATTTAGTTATACTCATCCCTACATGATCTTTAGGACATGTGATGCTTCAATAAAAGAATGTTTCAAGGCAAAAGGAATACAACCTTGTATTATCTTGACTTTGATTGCAACTGTTAATAGGAATATCTGAGTGTGAAATCCTCAAGTGTGTCTTACATTTGTAATTAAATCCACTTAGCTATTCTTCCTATAGGGAATCCAAAGTTCAACCTGTTAGGACTCTAGAGAAAAAAATGATGATATTAGACAAAGATTTAAGAACACTGTGAACATGAAAGTGAATCCCATGCATCTTCTAGAATTAAGCTTCATATCAACAAAATGAGGTACACCCACTCTATTCAGTGTACAATGGTCTAAGATTTTCTAATAGTTTACTTATCACTTGATATGCCCAACTAAAGATGTTTATATTCGGATTTCTTAATGTAAGAATCATTGTTTCAGAGGTGCTAGTGAATTATGTAAAGGAAGGTCTGGAGAACCATGAAATGAACAACATGATGAATGTAAACTAAGAACAGGACATAGAAGAAAGATTCAGAAAGACACATGAGGTGAAGCAAGGATCTCAATGAACTTTTTATTTAAGTATCCTACTACCTAACTCTCATCATTACTCAATAATATTATTTTAAGATTAATTCATTAAATAAATTCAAGGACTCTCAAAAGACATAGGATCCATTCAGGTCTGTAAAAGGTATTATAGAATCCCATGGAAGATTTCCTTAATAGTTGCTTATCAATTTCTCTTACAAATCATGTTGGCAATCTGGATGAGCCAACAGAGGGTTCCTTTCTATTAACTTTGTGCCATAATTGAGTACTGCACAGGCTACCAAAAATCATTGTACCTTAGCTGGTTACCCTGTGTCCATTGTATAATGCTGTAGACAGGAAGAAATGGGTTGTTCTTTCCACCTTTGATGTTCAGGGCAAGAAGTAAAGAGATCTTTATGCTCAAACTGCATGACACACTTCTGTCTTTGTATTCATATTAAGAAAACCCACCATGTACTTGTAAGATGGTTTCTGCAAAGATGATTAGATTTGGAAGATTTTCTAATTGGATGAATGACTGCTACTCTAAATTTCTTTCTTGCTTCTGTGTTGATGCTGAGGCCTAGCTTCCACTAGTATGGGCTGTTGTCCCCTTATGTTCAGGTATATGTCCCTGTGCTCCTCTACACAAAGTTTAGAAGGATAATGTAGACTATCAACCAAAGATCAAATGAAGAGGAAGTAGAAGCAATTTGTTGAATTTGATTCCATGGGCACTCTAATATCAGCTTGCAAAGCAAAGCTAATATCCTCTAGAGTGGTGGTACTATTTTCTACAAAGACTCATGTGGAATCCTATGCCATAATTTGTATTGAACCGGAAAAAGCATTGGATGAAATGAGCTAACATTGTTTGCACTGGCTCCTTGTAACATGATTTGTTTTTTTCAACCTTTCCCCTATTTTTTCTATTCCTGAACCCTATATTTTCTCTCTCTTCATTTTCCTCTTACAGAATTCCAGATCTCCATATTCTTTTGTTACTTTCTGGGACATGTCTTTGTCTTCTCCAAATATCCCTCTTTTCTGAATCTTCCTTTCTTATTCTCCCACAGTTCTGGGCTATCTTTTAACCCCAGCTTTCACCACAAATCTTATTCTCCTCCTTTGAGGTCTCCTAGGTTGCTTTTCTTAATTAACAGAAGAAATTATTGTTCTCTGGCTTTCAAATTCCTACAACATCCATGTTGAACTCTTAGTGTTCCAGAAACTTTGTCTTTGAGACCTTAAGAGTGCAGTATCATCCAAGGTCAAGATACATAATTTCTCATGGAAAGGCATTATTTCAGGGTATCTAGGACAATTTAGTATTGCCCTTTTCAGAGGCAAAACATCTGAAAAAAAAAAAACCTTTAACTTTGACAATGGCAAGTTTATTTCTTTCTACAAACCATTAGCACCAGTCATTACATTTAGGACAGTAATCTGCTTGATGGCTTTCTGGCTTACACTCTGATTTGGTCAGAGGCCAAATCCTCAAGATAGGACAGAAAAGGGCCATATGTCCTATGATGTGTGTATGTTAAATTTGAGAGTAATTAGATATAGAAAAAAGAAACAGGACCGAAGTGATGCCTCAGAGTCCAAGAACATTTGATATTCTTCCTCAGAACATAAGTTCTAAGGTAGTTGATGAACTTTAATGACCAGCTAAGTTGAAGCCATGCTTCTGGCCTCAATGGTCACTTGCAATCCCACTCCTTCACCCCACACACTCAACCCCACACTCACACCCATACCCACCCACCTCCCACCCCCCAGCCCACCACACACACACAGAGAAAGAAACATACAGAAACACACACACATTTACACTCCTCCATATGTCTAAAAAGAATTAAAATTAACTTTTCTGAAAAATAGGAAGAAAATTTCAAAAGGGAATCTTTGTTATGTGGAACAAATGATTAGAATTGCCCTAATCTTTAACAAAGTGAAATAATCCCATGATTTCTCTATTTCCTAAGATTTTGATGGTCAGGCTATTGTCATTTTACATCAGTCAAGTTAGAGATGGTAGACAAATAAGAATTACAAGTTGAAAACAAAAGTTGTGGGAGATTATCTCTAAATATAATGGGTACCTAACAACATTAATACCAGAAAAATGTGGGTTTAAGTAAAACAAAACCAGGTCATTGTTAGCTATTTGTTCAGGGACTTTTGCTTTACTAATAGCAATAAGTTTGAAATCTGCCCAGTCCTTACTCCATAGAATATATTGATGAGAATAATTGCCAGTAATCTTCAAATAAATATTAGTTATCAATTATTATAATCTTATGTTTTTCCTTTTCTTTCATTATCTTCTTCAAATGGTATTAAATATAATTCAATAATACTAATAACTGTCAGTGAGTTATTTAAAACTCATTGCAAATATAGTCCAAAACAGAAAATTTGAAGTTATTTAAAACAAACTGCAAAAATCCTGCCAAATGAGGTCTACTTTCCTTTGTGGTTTTGTTTTTTGAAGTTTTTAAAATTTTTAAAACTTTTTATTGAATATTTTACTTATATTTCAGTTGTTATCTCCTTACCTCATTCCCCCCTGCCAAGCAACCCCTTATACTAGCCCCCTCCTTCTGCTTCTATGAGGATGTACCCCCAACCACCCCCTTACTTCCACCTTCCCACCCTCAAATTCCTCCACACTGTGTGTTCAGTCTTCATGGGACCTCTCCCACCTATGCCTGACAAGGCCATCCTCCCCTACATATAGAGCTGGAACCCAGGGTCCAACCCTATGTGCTCTCAGGCTGGTGGTTTAGACCCTGGGGAGCTGTGGTTGGTTGGTATTATTGCTCATCACCTCCTTTCAGCTCCTTTAGTCTTCTCTCTAAATCCTCCATTGGGAACCCCATAATCAGTTCAATGGTTAGCTGTTAGCATCCACCTCTGAATATGTCAGACTCTGGCAGACCTCTAAGGAGACAGCTATATCAAGCTCCTGTCAGCATGCACTTCCTGACATGTATATCAGCGTCTGTCTTTGGTGACTGCTTGTGGGATGGATACCCAGGAGGAACAGTCTCCAGACGGCCCTTCCTTCAGTTTCTGTTCCACAATTTGTCGCAATATTTGTTCCCATGAGTATTTTGTTACTCTTTCTAAGTAGGACCAAAGCACCCATACTTTGGTCTTCCTTCTTCATATGGTTTGTGAGTTGCATTTTGGGTATTGTAAGCTTCTGGGCTAATGTCCAACTATCAGTGAATGAATACCATGTGTGTTCTTTTGTGATTGGGTTACCTCACTCAGGATGATATTTTCTAGTTCCATCCATTTACCTACAAATTTCTCGAATTCATTGTTTTTAATAGCTGAATAATACTCCATTGTGTAAATGTACTACATTTTTTGTATCAATTCCTTTGTTGAAGGACATCTGGGTTCTTTCCAGCTTCTGGCTATTATAAATAAGGCTGCTATGAACTTAGTGGAGCATATGTCCTTGTTGTATGTTGGAGCATGTTCTGGGTATATGTCCAGGAGTGGTATTGCTGGGTCCTCAGGTAATGCTTTGTCCAATTTTCTGAGAAACCACCAGACTGATTTCCAGAGTGGTTGTACCAGCTTGCAATCCCACCAACAATAGACAAGTGTTACTCTTTCTCCACATCCTTGTCAGCATCTGCTATCACCTGAGTTTTTGATCTGGGCCATTCTGTGTTGTCTGAGGAGAAATCTCAGGGTTGTTTTAATTTGCATTTTCCTGATGACTGGGATATTGAACATTTTTTTAGGTGCTTCTCGGTCATTCAAGATTCCTCAGTTGAGAATTCTGCTTAGCTCTGTATCCCATGTTTTAATAGGGTTATTTGGTTGTCTAGAGTGTAATTTCTTGAGTTCTTTGTATACATTGGATATTAGCCCTCTATTGGAAGTGGGATTGGTAAAGATCCTTTCCCAATCTGTTGGTTGCTGTTTTGTATTATTAACAGTGTCCTTTGCCTTACAGAAGTGATCTTATGAGACTCATTCTTCTCTAAATGCTGAGGCTTCAGGTTTATTTATTATTTACATTATTGTGAAAAAAACAACTAACCAAACAACTGTGAACTTAAACTTCCCTTAAGTGTCATAGTCATTAATCTTGTTTAGCTTGATGAAAGATTAGTCTTCATGTTGATGGGGGAAAGCATAGAGTACTAAACATCTTTGATAAATATCCAAGATGCTGACAGAAACTCTGAATTATTAGAGTGGTGTTTTGCCTTTTGTCAAGAATTATGATGGAATTTCAGACACTTTAAGTGCCCAGGGTACTATGCATAATGCTTATGCATTCAGGTAATGGATCACCGCACCTTCTTCAGCAGAAAGGAGGGTGATGTAATAATACTATACTCTATCATCTGAAACTCTGTTATTAGAAACATATGAAAACCTTTCGGTGGACATGTGAATCATTATCTCCCTACATGATTAACTGTTGTCTAACATGCACTCCACAGACAAAGACTTCACACAGAATCTCTGTGACCTTTAGATAATGTGTGGATCTCATGGAATTTGAAGATAGCAAGATCAATTCATATCTCTCTTTCTAAAATGATTACTCTCCAGTGCCATTTTGCAGGAGAAGAAAATTTATGGTTGATATTCTTAGAACAAAGATAACATCTCCACAGAAGTTTGTAGGTTTACAGTTACTCTGAACTTACATGCTTCGATTTGGAGCACTATTTACTACTATTCACATGTCTTATTTTCAAATGCTATACCAGATGTTGGAAGAATCATGGCTTCACTCCTAGGTCAACATGTAAACCCAAAACCTAATCCTCTTCTCATTCACATTTGCTTCACCAGAATTTTGACTACATGTACCTGGTTTTTGTTACCTAATTTAAAATGTTAGATACACAAGAATGTGACACAGTGGAACTTTTTCTTATAAATATTCAGATTTAAAGGGCAGACACTACAAGGTTGGCTTCGCATCAGTTGGGGCATATTTTTATTAAAGTTTGTTCTATCCTTCCTTCCTATGAGTGAAGAAGTTTGGATAAATGGAAGAAATGTATGCTTTTTGTGTTGTGGAACTTTTCTGTGACTAAGATAAATGTCACTTACCAGCTTACTGATTTCATAAAGTACAGCAGGGCCTCCTATTCCTGAGCTTCAGGTTGCAGGCTTGGGTTAGTCCTATGCTGCAACTTAGTGGCTTCACTTTTCTTCAGAACAGCCCAGTATTTCTATATACATAAACTGATCGTTTTTTTTTTTTTTTTTTTCTATTCTCAGCAATAAAAGAACTTCTGGGGGAATTATCTTCTGTGACCTCAACCTGTTACACCTAGCAACAGTTACAAAAACTATACTAAATTACAGACACAGAGAGGTCTATCAATGGAATAGAAGCAAAGACAAAGAAATATCCTCACATAATTGTGGACAATTGATCTTTGAAGAAAACAAATAAAGTCCAAGGGAGGATGCTTGAATCTCTTTTTAAGGAGAAATAAAATATATATTGGATAGAAATGGAGGAAGGGGCCTGGGAAAAAGAGATGTGGGAAGGGCTAGACAGTGGAGTTCAGGTGTAGAAATAGCAGAGGAAAGAAAATGTTATTTGGTGTTAGACAGTGGTGTAAGTCATGTGTCTAAGTTGGACCAGAGACCTGGGAGAGGAGGAGATCAGAGAATGTCTATGGGTTGATCTATAATACTCTTTAGCAGTGGGGAGTAAAGATTCTTAGCTGACAACTTCCTCTAACCCAGCATGATTCCCAGTGTAAGTATATTGACTAGACCTCACCCATAGAATCTTTTCCTCAAATTGTGTCTTGTCTACAAGATATGCAGGTATAAAATAAAGCAGAGATGGTGAAAGTAGCCAACAAATAACTGACACAAATTGAGACCTATCTCATGTTCAAGCAGCCATCCTTGACACTTTTCATTATATTCTTCTATGCTTACAGACAGGAGATTAGCATAATGATCCCATGAGAGGTACCACTCACCAGCAAATAGAATCAGATGTGGAGACCAACACAATAACATTTGATGGAGCCTTTCTAGTCTTATGGACAAGCTTAGGGAATGGTTGAGGGACTGGAACAGGATAAGATATAAGAGGAGCACCAATGAGTAAACTATCCTGGACTCTTTGTGGGCTCACAGAGACTGAACTATCAACAATAGAGTGAGCATGGCCTGAACATAGGCCACAGAACATTTGTGACAGATGTGCAACTTTGTCTTCTGGTATATTCTCCAAGAGTTGGAGTGGGGGCTGCACATGAATCTGTTCCCTGCCTATGGAAAACGATTCCCTCACTGGAGTGCTTTGCTTAGCCCCAGTGAAAGAATTACCTAGTACTGCAGTGCCTTGATGAGTTTGTGTGGTGAATCACAGGGTCTGTCCCACTTATCAGAGTAGAATGTGAGGTTCCAACCTGGGGAGGACTTTTAAAAGGAAGATATAAGTATGTTAAGTAAATAAATCGATTACTTAATAAAAAAATAAGACCAAAATTTAGACATGCCTTGTTTTAAATCATATCTGATAATCAGTGGAGTGATTATCATGCTTATCTGCATACAGTGTTATATGCATTTCAGAGACAATAAGCTAGAAACAACCAATTAATTGTATTCATAAAATCATAATGTATAATAAAGTATATTGTGAGCTGGGACTAGAAAACCAAGGTAGACATAAATCTGAATATACTTAGCAAGACCTCAGTTGGCATACCTGGAACATCTCTGGAGGTCTGCTCCTAGGATAGAATCTAACAGATAGTTGATTACCACGAGGGCTGTTTTTGTGATGGTGGTCATCATCTACTTTATCTGCAAGGTGAAGCAGTCACAAGACTAACATAGTAAGAGGCAAACCTAGTACCCTCGAGTGTCACTCTCAAGTCTATATAGCCAAACACTAGAGGTTTCAGTGAAAATCATAAAATCTGTAGGAAATATTTTCTCTCAACTATGTATGTTATGTGATAACTATTGAAAATACATTCCTAGATATTAATATTGCAACTGACTATATACAGATAAATGTTGAGTAGCTGTAGTGACTAGGCTTCTTCCAGATGGATAAGGTTGCATTGATTATATGCTAGCAGTTTATATTTTAGATATTTAACTTAAGAATAGTAAAGGACAAAGAAGTTTTTTCCTGCTGGGTATTAATGAGAACCTGTAATGGAATTTAAACTTTTCGTGACATGTACTTTCATATTTTGAATGGAGATGACCTCCTAGCATGTGGACTTAAAGTCCTTCTTCCTCCCTTTACCTTCAGTGTTCATGAAATGGGCTTCAAACACTTTTTAAATATTGGACTGACTAATGGACTAATGACTGAGCATTTCCCATGGCCAGCCAGAGAGGTGTTCAATATTTGTGTCCTAAGCTGATGATTTGGGATTACTGTTAGGACAAATATTTAGGTATTTAATCTCTGGACAGACCCTGAGAATTAGGGTATTCATCTATTTTCTGCCATGATCCATCAATAAAAAGTTTAAAATTATGGACTCTCTGTTTCATCTACTGGTGTCATGGGGGGCTGTGAAAAAGATCTCTGCTTACAGAGCCTCAGCTAAAACTTTCACAGAAGGCCCATCTGCACCTCCAACCTACTTCCTCCAAGCTAAAGAAAATCCTCAATGAGCAAAGCCAGAAAAAAATTCCCAGACCTGACCCAAGCTCGAGGCCATCCACAGCTGGCAGTACCCCGACTGTCATCTTAGCTCTTCAATGACTCCCAGTAGTGCCTAGATATCCCAGAGACAGGTAACAGCATGGCCTGTGCTTTTGAATGCCAAAACAAGCTCCAGCTAAATGCCTAATTTCAGACTACCTTTTACTGTCAATGAAACAATGCTCTAGTACTTTTCTACAGACCAATACCCAAAATGTGGCAGTCTGGAAAAAAGGTAGTCAAGCACATTCTGCATATTTCACCAACTCAGGGCCATGGCAAGGGGCTAGACCAAAGCACTCCCAAAAAATACATGAGGTCTTCACGACTGCCCCCTCTTACCCTGTCTCTCTGCTAATAGTCACTGTGTCAGCAAAATTTATATTTACTCCCTTCACATTACTTACCACATTCCTTATCATCTCTACATTCTGGATAATAAAAGTGTCATAAGGCCTTGACTACACATATGGAGGACAGCCCTCATTAGAGTATTTCACAACCCAAAATGTGAGATACACTTTTGTGTGGAGTCACACAAAAGGAGCTGTTGAACATTTTATTGAGCAAGGAATTAGCAAACATATATGGGCAATGCACTGGAGCATTTGCAGAGGAAGGAGAAATGAGCAGCTGCTTGTCTGTAATTTTATAAACTTAGTAGGCTAATCCACTGCCCATTTTGGTGCTGATAATCTGCAAGCATCCATCATGGCAAGATCGTCCATTGGAGTGATGAGGCACTGCCAAAGCGGTATGCATCTGGCAGAGTATCACTTAACACAAACTTATATAGTGTGACAGCTGGAGCTCATCAGGGACATATAATTATCCCAAGGGACATATTAGACCTCAAAAGAGAAGAACTCATGCTAAAAAAGTGAACAAAGAAGGTAGATCCGTGCTGGATAAAGCTAAGAGGAAATCTGAAACCAGAACTGTTTCAGGGTATTCGAATGGTGAATGTAAAAAGAAAACTCTGCAAAGTCTAACTACACTTAGACTGATTAAGCATTGTCTGCTGATCTACAATATAATGATGTTCATCTGCCATATGACATCTGTCTACCTTAAGGGTCCACATTTCTCATTTTCTTGTCAAGACCTTCCATTAAAAAAATACTCTATGACTCATTCTAGGATCTCAGAACTCAGGACAAGAGCTTGCATTCAGTACACAGGGAACAAACAGGTGCATGTGACACAGAAATTCCTAAAAGTTTCATAGTAGGGAAAGTGGCATGAAGAGGAATTGCCACTCTACACAAATCCTCTGCATCTTCAGTGTACCACTATCAGTAGATAGGTGCCATTAAGTGCAAATACTAGCACTGCAGAGCTCATTTCCTTTCAGAGTGGTGTGTACAGAAGCTATGCTTGGATGTTTAAATGTTTCTTCCCCAAAATAAAACCTGTTTCTCCCTCACCAAGGTCAATCAAGCAACAACACAGTGATCTCAAAGTACATAGTTCATATGTTAAACCTACTGAGAAATATAATTATTTATGTGTACAGATATTCTGTTCCCACAGTGCTACATATACTGTCAAAACTTCACGGATATATTCTTAACTAAGTAAACTGTACTTATACATACACACTTTTGTAAAAACCCATGTGTGACATACATACCTTTTCACCTTTGCCCAAGGAAAATACAGACACACTTTGACTTACTTATATGCACATTCAGAGAGAGAGAGAGAGAGAGAGAGAGAGAGAGAGAGAGAGAGACTCCTCCATGTTTGGAAATATTCTATGTGTGTCTGAATATGATCCCAAATGTACTCTCACAAACTCACAAACTTTTACATTTCTCTACTTGCAGAAAATGTCACCTGGAATGTGACCTAGTGCAGGGTAGTGGCTCGGGTTTAGAACAAATAGGAAGGTGATCAGCAGAAGTAGTTGACCATGAAGCAGGTAGACCATGGTCTTCTTCTATTGGACTTGGATCTAAGGCTAGAAGTGGAATTGCAATGATCAGGCAGTGAATGCAGCCTGGAAATGAGTTGGCCTTATATCCTGTACTATTAGTTTGCATTGGCTTCTTACCAGCACCATGTGTTATTTCAACTTTTCCCCTGCCTTTGTCTATTCCTACCTCTATATTTTCTCTCTCTTCACATTGTTTCTACAGGAAGCCAGATCTTTATTCACTTCCATCCTTTTCTGTTCCACATCTTCCACTTCCCCAAATCTCCATCTCCTCTCTATTCCCCCATCTTTTATTCTATTACAGTTCCAGACTATCTTTTCACCCTAGATTTTAAACAATTATTAATTGTTTAAATTTAAGAATTTAAAACAACTCTTCCACTTTTGAGTTTGCTTAGGTTGTTCCTCCTCTTTAACATTAAATATCAGTGTTCTCTGGCCTTCAAATCCTACATAATTCAAGTTGAACACCTTGTGTTCCAGAAACTCTTTGTCTTTTGGGTCCTGAGAGTTCAGAACCTTCCAAGGTTAAGAGAAACTATTGCTCATGGAAGACTGGTATTTCAGGGGAAACAGGACTGTTACTTTCTCCTCTTTTCAGAGGCAAAACTTCTGAGACAACATTTAACTTAGACAATGGCTGGGTGGATTTCTTTCCACAATTCATTAGCACCAGTTTTTACATTCAGTGCAACAAGCTACTTGTAATTTGCTTCCTGGCTTACACTCTGAGTTGGTCAGAGGGTCAAATCCTTAGGACAGTACAGGAAATGACCATCTCTCCTATGACCTGAATTTGTTTAACTTGAGGGTTTAACACTACCCTTATTCAGGTGCGATCTCAAACCACACACACTCATTGCAATCTTTAACTTGAGAGGAATTAGATATGTGAAAAAAGAACAAGCCTGGAGTGATGCATTAGAGATCAAAATACTTTATGTTACTCATGTTGATATTTTTATAACCTAGAGAATTCATCTTAGTTGGCTAGCAAGAATAACAGTAGAGTAAATGGTACAGACACACTTTCAATTCTGAGAGGCTTCTGTTTGTCTGTTTTTTGTTTTTGTTTTTTGCTTTCTAAATTGCTAGTGAGTTACTCACACACCCTGATCGCTCTATGCTCAATAAAAATCTGAATCAGTTTCTTTTGCGTTGCACCAATCTTAGCTTGTATAAGGTTTGGAGATTCAAGTACTGATGACAAAATCCAGAGCAAGGTAAAGTGCCTACCTATTTTCTTGTGCTATTTGGAACAAATGGGATGTCTAGGATCACACTGGAGGATCACACAGATACATGAATTCTCTGTTCTCAGTGTGACACCCTTGCCTAGACAAGACATGTAATATTAAGTAGATCCTAACTGTTGATATTGATAACACCGCCCTTATTTAGGTGCGATCTCAAACCACATACACTCATTGTAATCTTTGCTTTTGGATGTGTGGCCACTGAACTCTTGGAATTGAGGTATAATACCTGGCCATTAAGCTGCTAGCCAAGTATCAAAGCCACCAAGTCTCCTGAAGAAAAATTAATGCCTTGTATTTCTGTGTTCATATTTTTATGGTTATTCACTTTAAATATTAAGATATATGTGATTATTTCATATTATTATCCCTAAAAATCTAAGCAACACTCCCCAATAGAGAAACAACTGAGAATAAAATAGGGATTTTTTTTATGGATGTCATTATATAGTGAAGTTTTCTTTTTCTTTTTTTTTCTGGATGCAATCAGCAGAGGTTTATTGGGGAGGGTTGACTAGCCAAGGTCAAAACTGCTCATCCACGCAGGAACAGAATTTTGACAAAGGGCCAGCAAGCTGGGGGGGGGGGGGGTTATAGCATGGAGTGGGGAAAGGAAGGAATTTTCGTGCGGTTACACATGATTGGTTGCATTTTTGTGCGGTTACACATGATTGGTTGCTTTATCAGCAAGCTGTAACACTGGAAAGACCAAGGGGTGGTGGGGCGGGGGGGGGAATAACCAAGAACAGTGGAACATTTCAGAGGAACCCACCCTAAATGATTTAGAGTCATGTGAAAATCGCTCTGCACACTCATTCTTCTCAAGAATGTAGTTTTACCATGTCACTGTGCCCTACCCAGTCATTACCAACTATTTCAGGTTAACTATTTCTCACTTGTTCTGGCCATAGCCCTACCTAGATGACTTGCATCTTTTTGTGGTCAGGAATGTGTCTTCCTGCTTTGGGCCTTCCCCACCCTGAGGCTTGAGGAATGTTAATTCAGCAAGTGTCCTCTGATTCAGGGATAATGTCCTCTACCCAGAATGTATCCTGGGGCAGTGAAGGCCTTTAATCTTACATTCAGTTTCACTTTCTGGAACTTGCATTCTTTTGCTCAGGTCTGGGGTAAAGAAAAAGCATATATATATATATATATATATATATATATATCTTTATAATTTTTTATATTTTTTCACTCTTCATCCCCATTTTCTCTAATGAAAGTTTTTAATCATAAACTTAGACCTCAGTATCATCATAATTTTCATTTTCTTGACCTAAAGCTCTATATTGATGGTGCAACATAAAAAGCTGAACAGCACTTATCTTTTATCTAACAAAAGTTATTAATCTATTTAAAATGTAAGGACCTATGTTTCACAAGTGGTCCAGCAAGGGAAGATAATAGGGTTGTCATCCAAGGTGACTTATTGAACCAACTCTCAAATCAACTTTGCTGTGCCTCTCTTTCTTTCTGTCTCTGGTCTAACCTTTCTCTGAGTTTACTCTCTAAGCCACTCCTGAATGGTCTACATAGAAGTAACATTTTTTTCTCTTAGAGCAGCACACAGACCTCCTTCTTTAAGAAACAGCAAATCTAGTCCTCTTAGCAGCACCTGTCTCCACACCTGCGGCCACTCCTAGTCTCTATGTAACAGCTGGAGTCAAGGAAAATAGGCTCTCTGTGGAAGCGTCTAGGGTGTATCTCAAACTCACGTTCAAGAGTACCTGTAGGGTGGTAGTAAACCTGGGGAACTAGCTGGACAAGTACACAATAATCTTTGGCCTCATCTAAGACAGAAGTAGATATATAAAGGGCTAATCTTGAACTGCAAGCTCACCATTTATCAATCTTAGGCACTAAGTATCTGTTAACAGAGATCCTCGGGCTCTATTTTATTGGCTAGGGGGTCTCAAAAAGTTTCTATTTCTTTCAAACACACTAAAAAGTTTAAAAGTTAAAAGTTGTTCTCTGACTTTTACATATTTTATGCCACATAGTTGTCTACATATACATATAATCACATATATAATGAAGAGAAATTGCAAAAGGAACAAATCTATATAACTCGAGATTCACATTTCTATTTCAATCTTGGAATCACAAGCTGTCATATAACTTTGGGTGTACACACCCTAAACCCCACCCTCTAAGGCAGCATTACCCCTGTGCCTCTAGGGTGGGATGTCTCAGGAGTCAAGGTCTGCTGTTCTTTGGCCTTGTAGAATAGCAGAGGACCTTGAGCTAAGCAGCAGGGAGTTGTTCTGGATGTTCTCTAGGTTGGCATCAGGTGCAGGTGGTGTTGGTGAACTTCAAGGAGGTCAGATGGTCAACAGCACCAGGAGCAGTCTCTTAGTAGCCTGAAAAATCACTTCTCACACAAAAGGGACATTCTGGGTGTGGAACAAGGACAAGGGGACACTCTAGCCAGTGCCAGGTCCCGAGGGAAATTTAGTTTTTAGTGTTCTGTATATTCTCTCTACCTGACCTGAGCTTTGGAGACAGTATAAACAGTGGAACCTCTAATTAGTCTCTAATATCTCTGACAATTTCTGACTTACCTTAAAAACAAAAGTAAAACTGCTATCTGATCTAATTACCTAGGACACTTGAAAACCTCGGGAAGGTCCCTATTCTAGGCTGTTTTCCTCCTAGGTATTTTTTTATTTACTCTAAGTCTCATAATCCTTTGCTTGTTGGCATATCTTATACTGTCTTATTATTTCTCTGGCCCAAAACCTGAGGTCCATTATATGCTTTAAATCTCTTGGCTGCTTGGTTGCACTCATATCTTAAGAGTCCATTTGTACATTTAGCCTGGTAAGTCTTTTGTTTTCTGGGGACTATAGTTCTCCCTTTTTGTGTGCACCATTGCCTCTTTTCCTCTAGATAGTAGCTAGCAGGATGGCTAGCAATCTGAGTTCTTTCTTTTACTCTGTGTTTTAAGTGAGGCCATCTCCTAGGCCCAAAACCGGGATAGGCTCCTGTATTAAGCCACTTGATCTGTCCAGTTATTGTCTCAGGCCACTGAGTCCTCCTCCCTTTTGGTGTCCTGGGCAACGAATATTTACAGCTGCTGGCTTCATCAGGGTTTTCTCTCTTGGTATATAGTCCTTCGGACATGGGCTGTTGCAAAAGCATACCTGCTGTCCATGCAGATGTTGATTTTCTTGTCAGCCCCAAATTCCAAGGTGCTCTCTGCACCAATGATCCCAGGGGTGGGGAGTCAGCCCAGATGCGTCCACCACAGTAAGGCTGGCTTGTCTCTGACCAGCATGGAGAAAACTGCTCCCGTCTGTAAAGCAGGTTACCTCAGCTCCCAGCTGGAGTCAGTAGGAGAAGCCTTTCCTCTACCCATGAGTTCTTGTCAGTTAGTTGCAGCCCGTCAGGTAGGAAGTGTATCTAGACCCCCATCCTGGGGAGTAAGTCTCAACCCGACAGAGGGTAGGAACAGTCTAGGATGACCATAAATGAATGGGATATCCAGCCCATCTCTTAGTCCACCATTTTTCAGGTAGTCCATGAATACATTTTGGCCCATTGGCCTGGAGGAGAACCCTGTGTTTATCAAGAGTTGGGTGGCTCCAAGCTGCCCCATCTATCTCAATCGCTGTCTTCACACAGAGCTAATATCTTCACAATTTGGGGTGTTTTTCAAGGCCTGGGATTTCCTGGTCCTGGCTTTTATTTGTTAGGGCCCTCTTGGACCCCAAAGCTGGCTCCTTTACTTGCAATGTGCACACTGGTCTTTTTCAAGGAGTTTCTTATCTCCCTTTGATTGGAGTCCCTTTTCTCTGCTTTCTGTAAATTCTTTTCCTGTCACCTTTCTCTTTCTTCCTCTTTCTCTAGACTTTATCTTCTCTACTCTTTTCCTCAAGAGTTTCTCAGCAACTTACAGTAAACCTTTTATCTTCTCCACTCGTTTTCTCTAGACTTATACTAAACCTTTTCTACCCCTCTTCTCTAGACTTACACTAAACCTTTTAATGACTTATCTTGTTGTCTCTCTAGCCTCCCTGTTTAACCTCGTGTGCCTTGGTCAAAATTAGTAGGGTCTCATATAGCTCGCTTGCTCTCAAGATCTATCAATAGGCTCTGGCATGGGCCTTTCGGTGTCCCTTACCTTCTGTAACCCGCTGTTGACCATGACCTGATCAATTGATGGGGTCCCCATATCTGAGGGAACATTTTTTTCCGGTGTCTTGTCTTGTTCTTCACTCCTGAAGACCAGAACCTACAAGGGTCTTGCGGAAAAAAAAAAAAAAAAAAAAGGCTTTTATGGGGGGAAGGGTATTCCTCCACTAGATTTATCTAGGTGACTATATTGGCACTAGATCTAGGTGTCTGAGGGATCCTGGCTTATCTATTGCTTTGATAACTAACTTACTTTTTACTATAAATTTGTATCTGTACCAAAATAGAGGCCTATTCTTTTGGCTCTCTGACTCAGGACAGCCTGTAACTTTTTGTAGTAGGCAACCTGCCTGACCTGCCTGACCTGTCTGCAGGCAGGTTTGTTGGTTCAGCGTTAAGCTGGAGTCATGTCACATGATTTGTCTCAGTGCTACTTATTCACTTTTTCTCTTTTCAAAATCTCAGCTCTATTCACTCACTATTTTTTAATAAAAATATATAATTATAACTCTCAGGTGAATAATCTTGCTGGGGCTGTTTGTCCAGCTGCCCTGGCTCTACTGCCAGGTTTTTAACCACCTGGGCCCTATCTATCTTCATAGGTGTCAGGTGGAAAGCCATTGATTTATTACAGCAGCGACCCGGAGGTCCCCAGTACAACCACACACACCAACTTGGCGGCCAACGTGCATGGCTGGGTGGTTCAAGGGGGGCTGTGTTAGAAAGCCACAAGCTGTCGCCTGCCAAGTGCGGGCTGGGCGAGGACACCCTACATGTGGTAGGCAGGCTGTCCAAACCTGAACCGTGGTTTGTTCCCCTTACTAAAGGACCTTCCTGCCTCTCTGCTCTGAAGCAGCACTCTTTATACTGGTGGCTTCATCTCTTTCTCTGCTGGTGATCATGTTATCTCTTTTTAACTCAGGATGTTTAACACAGATTAATGGCTAACACAGAGATAATTTGCCAAGAACACACACACACACACACACACACCACAGATAGCTCACCCCTCTCACAGGTGGCACATAAACCAGGTGATACAGACAGTTCTCGCGCCTGCCACGGGCACAGAGACCAAGTTACACAATAAGGGCATAGGAAGATGGCCAGAAATCCACCTGCCTCTGCCTCTCAAGTAAGACTCCAATAACCAGACAACGTGGTCAGTCTTCACAGATTCAGATTTAACAGATTCAGACGACTTGGCCAGCCTATGCTGGACCAAGCCTAACAGATTTCTAACATGCCAGCAATGAACAACCCAAAAATAGACACACTGCCATGAGAGCATAACAAGTGCTGCCCTAGGCTGTGGTGGCCATTTCTGACCTTTCCTCTCTGCCCCATTGTTAACATACAAAGAGACTAACAAAAGCCCATCTCAATTGCCAGTGCCAGCCGAGAGGGATTCCACATCCTCTCTGGCACCTAGATGAACCCCCAGATGTCTCTAGGGGTGCAGCAGCTAGTGACCTCACAACACATCTGCCAGTCACTCGTTTATCATCTCTTGAGACAGAAACGGTTTACTGCCCCTTACGAGACAGAAACAGCTGCCAGTCCAAACTGAAAGTACATTTTTCAGAAACCAAATAATTCAGACAGACGGGCACAAACAACTTAGACAAACCTAGACAAAAATGGTACACAAGAAATCAGACGATTTAGACAACCCAGCACATGAAAATCCAGAAACCATGCAATTTAGACAAAAGGTCACACAACAACCAGACAGAAAACCGCAGTGTTCCCTCACCTCCCAATGTGGTTCTTGGATTAGGGTGGTCGCAAAATCCAGGACAAGCCCCCAAATGAAGACCTTCAAACTCGGGAGACCCTTCCTCAAGTCTCGGAAAATCATGGCCACCCAAAAATCACAAGAAACCATATCTGGATGCAATCAACAGAGGTTTATTGGAGAGGGTTGACTAGCCAAGGTCAAAACTGCTCATCCACACAGGAACAGAATTTTGACCGAAGTTTTCTTTTTCATTAATTTTTATTTACTTTCCATTTTGTTTTCAGCTTCTGTTCCCTCCTCTCCTCCAATTACTCCCCCCTCTCACCTGCCTTTTCCTCATACTCCTTCCCTTTCTCCATAGAAAAGTGGAAGGCTTCCTTGGATATTAAGACACCTTGGCATATCACAATGCATGAGACTGGATGCATCTTCTCTTGAAGATAGACAAGAAAGCTTAGGTATGGGATAGAAATCCAAATGAAGTCAGTGGATTCAGACAGTCCTCATTCCTGAACTTAGGAGCCCCACTTGAAGACAAAGCTGAACATGTGTTACTTATGTGCAGAGTACATGCTGTCTGGTTAGTGGTTCAGGCTCTGTGAGCCCCTATAGGCACTGGTTAGTAGATTCTGTGGGTTTTCTTGTGGTGTCCAAGACCATTTGACCCTTATAATAGCCTGCTGCTCATCCATAGAGTTATCCAAGCTTCACTTTATGGTTGACTGTGGGTCTCTACCACTTTTTACATCAGTTGCTGTGCAAAGATTGTAAGATGACAATTATGGTAGGTTCTTGTCTTAAATTATAACAGACTATGATTAATACTTTCAGGATTTGGTTCTCTATCATGGCATGGCCTCTAGTTGGGCCAGTCATTGGTTGCACATTCCCTCAATTTTTGCTCTACCTCTATTCCATCACATCTTGTAGGCAAGAAAATTATAAGTTTACAGCTGGGTTTGAATTCCAGTCCCTCCACTGGACTTGTCTTGATTTAAGTTCTGACTATTTTATGTTCCATATCACACACTGCTAGATGTCTTTTTTGGAGTTACCCTCAGAGATTGTTGGGAGTTTCCACTGAGATGAGCTTTTAACTTATCTAGGGGATTACCCAAACCTTCCACCCCAGTACCAATTCCAATTCTATCTGCCAGTTATCTCCTACCATCCTGCTGACATTTTGTCTTTCTTATTTTCCTAATCACTATACCTCCCCACCCAGTTCCCTATATCCATACAACCCCATATATCTATTATATTTCTCCTTCTCAGTGAAATTCAAAAGTCCTCCCTTGTGCCCTATTGAGTATTTAGCTTCTTTGGGACTGTGGATTGTATCGTGGTTATTCTGTGCTTTATGTCTAATATCCACGTATAAGTGACTACCTACATGCCATGTGTGTATTTATAGTTTGGGGATTTCTTGCTCTGTATAATCTTTTGTAATTCTTTCCATTGGTCTGTGAATTTATGATATCATCCTTTTGAATAGCTGAGCAACAGTCCATTGTGTAAATGTACCACATTTTCTTAATCCATTCTTCAGTTGAGAAACATTTGTGTTGTCTCCTTTTTCTGGCTATTATGAATAAATAAACTATGGTCATAGTTTAGCAGGTGTCCTTGTGGTGCAGTAAAGTGCTGTTTGGGTCTACAACAAGGAGTAGAATAGCTGATGTTGAGCTAGAGTTTTTCCCAATTTTCTGAGAAACCAATAATTGATTTCAAAAGTGGTTATACAAGTTTGGATTCCTACCATCAGTGCAGGATTATTTCCTTTGCTCCATGTGCTCAGTAGCATGAAGTATTATTTAAGTTTTAGATCTTAGCCATTCTTTTCTCTCAGAGTTATTTTGATTTCCATCCCCATGATGACTGGAAATGTAGAACATTTCTATAAGTGCTTCTCAGCCATTAGAATTTTATTTTTTTAAGGTTCCTCTGCTTAAATCTGTACCCCATTTCATTTGGGCTATTTCATTTGTTGATGTCTAATTTTTTAAATTCCTTATATATTTTGGATATTAGTCCTACGTTATATGTAAGATTGGTGAAGAACTTTTCCTTTTCTGTTGGCTGACACTCACTCACTGTGGATCAGTGTCCCACTTCATGGTTTCCACTCCACTAAATACACATACCCTCCTCCTCCCATTTGCTTCTGTGAAGATGCTCCTCCACAGACTCACCCACACTTGCCTTACCACTCTAGCTTCCCCTATGATGTTATATCAAGCCTCCACAGGACCAATGGCCTCACATCCTATTGATGCCAGATAAGTCAATCCTCTGCTACATATGTAGCTAGAGCTATGGATCACTTCATGTATACCCTTTGTTTGGTGCTTTCATCACAGAAATTTCTGGGGTGAGGTCAAGTAGTAGATAATGTTCTTCTTATGTGGTCACAATACTCTTTGGCTCCGTCAGTCATTCCTCTGACACTTCCATTGAGGTTCCCATGGGCTCAAGGTAATGGGTAGCTGTATCTGCATCTGTATTAGTCACATGCTGGCAGAGCCCCTTAAGGGACAGTCATCCCAGGCTCCAGTCTACAAGATCTTTTCAGCATCAGCAATAGTGTCTGGGGTTTGGTGTATTCAGGTGGGATGGATCCCAAGTGGAATAATCTCTGGATGGTTTTTCTTTCAGTGTCTGCTCCAAATTTTTGTCCCCACATTTCTTTTAGATTAGATGAAATCTCAGTTAAAAACTTTTGAGATGGGTAGGTGGCCCCATCCTACAACTGGAGGTCATGCATAAATACTGGAGGTAGTCTCTACATGTTGTAAACTTCCATTTGTTGGGTATTTCAGCTAAAGTCATGGACATAGGTTCCTGGGAACCTCTCGCTTCCCTAGCTTCTGGAACTTTCTAGTGGCTCTCTTCTCTAGTTCCCCTTACCTCACTGCTACATATTTCTGTTCAATTTCATAATAGTCTGTAGTTCTCTTCTGTCAATTCCCATATCTGTTTCTGCCCTCTTTCATTCTTCCCCCTCTATTCTTCCTCCCAGTTTCCTCATTCCCTCTACCTCCTGTGACTATATTGTTCCCTTAGCATTTCATAGACAGCTTTTGACAATTCCTAATGCTGACAAAACTTTCTATGCCTTCTTTTGTTCTTACCTCTGAACCTCTGAAAATTCTCAGTCATATAATATCCATCAATTTAGGAGAATATGTGTATTATTAAGACTTTATAATTTGCTTTTTCTCTTTGGTTCTACACAATAAAAGACTTTTTCTCAAACTTCTCACACATATGACCACATTTCTATATGGCATTTTTAATATGAACTGACAAAAACATTAATTCTCAGATTACAGTTTAGAATAATACAAGGATAAAGCAGAGGAACTCCATGTTGATTTTCATTTGAGTAAGATGGGGTTTGCTTCTGTATAATGTGATACATATTACAAGTGGTATCAGTTTGTATTTTATCTGGTTCTTGTAGTCATAAATATTTCTGTCATAGAAAAGTGTCCACCAACAACAAATAGTACAAAAGAGTGAGAGAATATCCATATCAGAAACACCCAGAAGACCAGCTACCCTGTAAATAAACCACTCAATGTAACACCTATCAAGGAAAATAAAGCTTTTGATTATAGAACACCCTGCACAATTAAATTTTAAACCTTGTAGTAAATGGCAATCCTAAATATAACTGAGTGTTTAAGGTCAAAGGACCAGTTTATATATGATTCAGACATTATTTGGAGCAGGCTATCTCCACCATCCTGAATATATTACATGTCTTGGAATCTAATGCGTATGAAGAAGTCATGGTGATTTTCTTTCTTTTTTATTTTGTTTTGTTTTTTCTATGTCATATGGGCCAAAGAACATTATTAATTATTCCCAATGCCTGTGCCAGAGAACAGGAAGGGATCAGGACACCATGTGACTACAGAAATTCATGTTTAATGAATGCCTTAAATCTGAACTCTGAATGGAAACAGGATACTTTTGTCAATGTCTGAACATTTCTATGCATTACACTTAAAGAATATCTTGAAAAAAAATCAAACACAAACATCTATTAATTGTATAATACATTTGGGAACTTATATTCACCTGGAAAGAAAAACAAAAAAATTTATATGCCAAGACTGTATTACCACACATGAAATATTAAATATGAATATTGGTTATACATTCAAATACTTTTAATTTATTCCAAAGTTTTGATATATCCTGTATTGTTTTCTTTGTATTGTCTTTTTAATATTTTTAGTTTTAAGCACTGAAAACACATAACATGTATCTTGAAACACAGACAACAGAGAATTTCAGAAGGGAAGTTTATACTGGAAGGGGAATGTACAATATTGACCCTGAAGTTGGTAACCATGTTTGTTAACTTAACAGAATTTTCACCTAGGAGATACCACTGGTTTTGTCTTTGAGGATGATTCCAGACAACATAAAGTTGGGAGGAAGACTCATTCTGAACATCACATGAACTGGGGTCCCAGAATGAAAACCAAGTTTAATATCTGCTACAAATGTGTAGGAGGCCTCTGTTTGCCCTTTGGTTGGTGGTTTAGCCTTTGTGATCCCCAATGGTCCAGGGTTGGTTGACTTGATAAAACTTCTTTTGAAGAATGACCAAACAATGACTGTCCCAACTTGTGAACCATCCCATGAGAGACAGCCAAACTCTGAGAGTATTCACAATACTTACATATTTGCAGACTGGAACCTAGTATGAATGTCAAATCAGAGGCTTGATCCATCAATGATGGAACCAGATGCAGACAGCCATAGCCAAACAGTAGCCATGTGAAAGAGTCTACTATATAGAATTGAGCAAGTGGGGTGGGGGGAATAGGGATACAAGAAGTAGACACAATTATGAATACATGAGGACTCTATTAAATCTTGCTTTCTCAATTGTGTGTGCTTTTCATGCTGTCAATTGCATACTTCATAATGCCAAGAAAGCACATCCCTTTGGAAAGCACATACTCTCTCTCTATTGGCAGTCATTCACTTCCTATAAGCCTTCAAATGTGCTGGAATGTTCTGAGAAGCTTATCTGTGGGAATTCAGTTATGCTCTCCTCTTCTTTTAACAAGACATAATCTCATAGGCAGCATACAAGATCTCTATTTTTTTTTTACATCTTTCAGAACCCATTACTGTGATGTTCATTTATCAATAGACAAAAAGGTCACTTTATACTTTACATTCATATATTTTAGAAATCCTCCATAATGGTAATTTTACATGAATTTTAAAATAAATTCTTTTACTGTAGATTATCCATCCCTGTTTATTATCCTCCTCTTTTGACAATTCATGCCATACATCATTTTAACCCTCTCTATTATTATTATTGAACTTTTACATCCTCTATTACTTAAGTTGTATCTTGTATACAAACATATAAATATATATGTGTACAAAGACAAAATATATGTATACATGTAATAATAAAAGTAAATACTTGAACACAACATGATCATTTTATTTAATATTAATGATCTACATTTATATATATATGCATGCTGATTCTCACAAGTATGGTTTCCTAAACAAAACATACACAATGATAATGGCTGGTCACATGGCAGAAGAGATTAGGAAATCTTACAACATCCCAAAACATTTGAAAACATGAATGAAATTAATGACATCACATAGAGAATCCAGTTTCTAAAAGGATGTGCCAGCTTGAGGTTATACAGTATGAAATATTCAGAGCACATAATTAAAATTTTAACTTAGTAAGCAACTCAACTTATTTATGTGTACATATACTCTGTCTACCAGTGCTACATGTACTATCAATACTTCATGGATGTATTCTTAGCTAAGTACATTACTCTTACACATACACACTCTGTAAAAACCCATATCACTTATGTACATTTCTACCTTTGCCCATGGAAAGCTCATGTACACTTTTATCTTCTTATATGCACTCAGACACACACACACACACACACACACTCACACACACACACAAACACACATACAAAATTATGCAATTATATAAATGCAACCTAAGGATGCTATTTACTTTTGCTTATTGGTTTAGGTTTGATGGCTGAATATTTCATACTGTATAAACCAATAAGCAAAAGTAAATGTACTCTGAGATCACTGTGTACATTTAAAAAAAGAGTTTCCAAATACTTTAAAGATCAGAGAAAAAATACCTCCCCAAAATACATGATGGTGGTAGTTCATAATAAAAATATAGTATATAGGTTGACTTTGGTGGCCCTTTCCCCTACAGCTTGCTCAATTTTATCTATACCTGGGTCTTGCTTTTTAAAACAAAGGCAGTATTTTCATTTTTGTCACTCTGCCACTCCCGTCTTTTCACTTGACCTTTACTGGACCCAAGATCTGGATTTTTATATCACTTTTTAGTGCACATCTTGTGTAACTTCCCCTTTGTTAGGAGTATCCTCTGTGTCCACCTGTTTTCTTACACTCTTACAATTCTAACTCTTTGCTGTAGTTCCTTTAATATAGCATGCTAGGCATGCTTGCCTTTTTTTTTTTGATCTTTACTAAGTTGATAAACATAGTCCTACATAAGTTGTAACTTTTATTTTGCCCTCCAAATGTGTATACCTTTTTAGATTAACAATTACTATATCATAAACTCACGCTTCTTATGTTCCTGAGATGGCAGAAACATCCGGGGTCATGGTCTGTAATTGCCTTTTAAGGATGCTATTTATAAGGCTCCAGGAACTTTCAGTTCTGCCCTTTTCTGGGGATCATTTTGGTAAATATTATGAAATAACCTTTTGTCAGGACAATGGTAAGATTGTTTTTTCACAACTCATTAGTACCAATCACTACATCTGGAAAGGAACCTTCTTGAAATTTCCTCTCTGATTAGCTCAGTTATTTTTTGAAAATAGAGTTCAAGACCATCTGTCCTGTTACATTTTTTGAGAAGCAAAGGTTACTTTGAACATATCATTTGGGAATCTCCAATATTTAAGGTCTTACAATTTTCCCCAGGAAAGAAAAATGGAAAAGAGTGGAGGAAGAATGGTATAACTAAAAAATGAATTAACAAAATCAGAAAGGACCATAAAGCATGCTGATTTTCTACTGAAATGCAACAACTGCCCTGGAGAACTGTGCCAGTCTACTCTGCAGTAAAAAAACAGGCTTGAAAACTACATCCAGAAGTTACAGAAAAATAAATGATTGACAATATTTGCTAAGGGGTATGAAGTTAGATCACAAGAACAATGAAAACAAATCCTGGTAATAGGATTGTGTTGGTATCTTGTTTTAACACATTACGACAAAATGTGTTGCAGCACATATATACAGAAAATAATATGTATTTTCTTATAATTATTTCAAAGGAAAAAATAATATTCTTGCATATATATAAGAAAATTAGTGTTTCTCAGTAATTTTGTTGACAAATGACACATTTTGTGAACCTCATAGCTACAGAGTTTTGTTTTATAACTCTATACTGCACCTTGTAGTCCACACACAGGCATGCAAATTTCTATACACTACCTCCAGTTAACACAAAATACATAAAGAGGGAGAGATAGATAGATAGATAGATAGATAGATAGATAGATAGATAGAGAGAGAGAGAGAGAAGGAGAGATAGAGAGATAGAGAGACATAGGGAGAGGTACATACAGACTGACAGAATCAGAGACATAAATAGAAATAGCTACAGAGACTGAGAAAGGGTTCAAGCATGTAAGGGTGTATATAAACTGACATATGATACTTAATGAAGTGAACATCGTCCTTACCTTCTCACAGTGCTGTGGACCATCCTTTCAGCGGGATTTATCTGGACAGTACATACTGGATTCCTGCATATTTTCAGAATTCTATTATAGTAACTGCCATGAAGTGAGAGTGGATATCTAGAGATGGTCACAAATTTCTCTAGATTTAGAAAGATATAAGCAGGCTTCAAGGAAAGCCTTTTACTATAGCTGCTCTAGAAACAGTGGACTAACAGAGGGGCTATATTTACTTTAATAATTATAAACATACTTCCCCAAATATGTGAAACTGCCACAAGATCCACAAAGTTAGGAATGAAACACACGCCAAGATTGTGTTACGTTCAAGACCAGGAAATTCAAAATATTTTGAGAAGAACCTATATGCAAAGAGAAGTACATAATGACACTGGT
>NW_023045509.1:0-147265 GCF_011762505.2 Arvicanthis niloticus | reverse complement strand
CAGACACATATCCTCCAGGCTCCTCTGATTGTCTCCCATGGGATGATGAAGTCTGGGCACTAGTTTGACACCAGCCTGAAACTTGGGTAGCAAGCCAGCTTGTGTCTTGAGCCCCCGCCTGCCCCCCCTCTCTCTGAGTGTGTCTCTGGTGTCTCCAGACCCAGTAAGTTCACTGCTCTATCTAGTCTGAGGTCCCTCCCTGTGTCTGACTGCAGCTCCAGGGTCAGAGCCTGAGGTTTCCACTGGCATCTTGGCTCCAAGCCTTTGCCCTTCCAGCTAGCCAGCGTTCTTTTTCACAGCTTTGAGCAGAACCCTTCCATGAGTCTCATTGACTGGACCACTTGCTTCTGGTAACTCTAGGTGCGATTGGAGATGCCAAGGGCAAGATAAAGTGGGTCTTGAATGGTCATTTTTCTTTGGGACAGTGGCTCCCTGGAGCTGTGTCAAGGCACCTCTGGCTAGCTGCATCCTGGAAATGGAGCTCATGTGCACTCCTGTGAGCAGGATGCTTCCTGTATTTCTAGGGCAGCGGGACCAGGGAACTAGATCCTGACAGGTGCCAGAGGAGGCCCTGGGTACTGGTGGCATCCCAGGACAGGGCACTTGTTCCTAGGCACAGAGTGGGCCGGCCATCAGCCCATAGTAGGCTCTCTAGACTGATTTTCTACTCAGGTGAGCATGAGTGCAGTGACTGAGTGGCTCTAGGGAGAGGGGACTGCGGACAGTGTCTGGCCTTGCCTCCCGGAGTCCCTGTCGGGAGCAGCATCCTGGAGGAGTTGGATCCCCAGGTGGACTGTGCCTTGAATTTCAGCCCAGGGGGGATGAGGAAGGTGATTCCTGTGAGTTGCAGGCCTTGTGGAGGCCTGGACCATCCAGATTTCCCGCGAGAACTGGTCACAGGAGAAAGAAGACCACCAGGAACAATCAGTCAATGAAACTACAGGGCCACAATGTCTTGCCCGATGTCCTCCGGACACTGCAGAGTCCCTGGGTCCCGGCTGACACTGAAGACAATCATGCGGGGGTCCTGTGGGGTCGCTAGCAAGACTGCAGCGCCTTCCTGAGAAGCCTGAGCCTGAGGCTGCAGCAGGCTGAGTTACACCCCTCTCAGCTCGGTGCTAGGGACCCATTTTTCCCAGGCGCCCGTGCGCATGCGCACGACCAAGAGCCCACATTTGAAAAAGAAAGAAGAGCCTTCAGGCTCAGCCAGGGCTCCAGCCTGGGATCTAGGCAGTGCAGAGACCCAGGCAGGTGGGTCGGGCTTAGTGGAAGGCACTGCAGGGCTGCCTGGTGACTTTCAGGCCTGCGTGGCTGGCGCAGCTAGTCCCTCTGGCCCAGATGCACTTCGTTTTGGGCCTGTCCGCCTTCAGTGCAGGAAGTGCTGAGAGGCGGCTGGGCTGTGCAGGCTCAGCTCCTGGCAGCTCTTTTCCTTTCTTGTAGAGGGGGGAGAGCTGGCTTCACTGGGCCGCCCCGGCTAGCCTTTCCCCGGTGGACGATCTACACAGGTGGGCACAAAGGCTGCGTCGCGCCCACAGCTACTCTAGGTAGGTTTAGACCAGTGCGGGAAGTCCGGAATCCTGGTGTGTCCAGAGCCTCCAAGTTGCAGGAATCCCAAGTCGTCCGGAGCCCCGTTTCTGCCAAAATCCCTGGGAGGATGACCCTATCCTTCTTCGGTGACACAGCAAGACAGGGCTCCAAGGAGTGGTGGGTCTTGCTCTTTTCGCTGGGCCTGAAATAAGACCGCTGCCTGGAGGCCTTCCCTCTGCCCACTCTTGCCCCACGAGCCCACAAGGCAGCAGCGGACACCCCTTCTCCATCCAGGTTCTTCATCCCAGGGCAAGTGCTCCAAGATTCTGCATAGAGACCCACCGGGCTCTTTTGGGTGGCGGTGGCAACCATCAGCACATATCCTGATCACCCAGGAGCCTCCAGGACACAAGGAAGAGAGACTAGCTTTGGAGACTGCCAGCCTCCCCTTCCTTCTGCTATCTCCTCCTCTCTACTTCCACGGAGCACTTTTGCATTCCTCCTTAGGCCAAGATACCTGGGAGCTGCCACTAAGACACACCATGCCCACCCATACACACAGAGATCTCACCCAAATTTACACGCCCACACACTCATACACACATACACACACACACACACACACACACACACACACACACACAGACACACACAGAGGCGCACGTGCACAGATACACAGACACATCTCCTCAGGCTCCTCTGGATTGTCTCCCATGGGATGATGAAGTCTGGGCACTAGTTTGACACCAGCCTGAAACTTGGGTAGCAAGCCAGCTTGTGTCTTGAGCCCCCCGCCCCCCCCATCTCTCTCTGAGTGTGGCTCTGGTGTTCTCCAGACTCCAGTAAGTTCCCACTGCTCCTATCTAGTCTGAGGTCCCCTCCCTGTGTCTGACTGCAGCTCCAGGTCAGAGCCTGAGGTTTCCACTGGCATCTTGGCTCCAAGGCCTTTGCCCTTCCAGCTAGCCAGCGTTCTTTTCACAGCTTTGAGGCAGAACCCTTCCATGAGTCTCATTGACTGGACCACTTGCTTCTGGTAACTCTAGGTGCGATTGGAGATGCCAAAGGCAAGAGAAAGTGGGTCTTGAATGGTCATTTTTCTTGGACAGTGGCTCCCTGGAGCTGTGTCCAAGGCACCTCTGGCTAGCTGCATCCTGGAAATGGAGCTCATGGGCACTCCTGTGAGCAGGATGCTTCCCTGTATTTCTAGGGCAGCCGGGACCAGGGAACTAGATCCTGACAGGTGCCAGAGGAGGCCCTGGGTACTGTGGCATCCCAGGACAGGGCACTTGTTCCTAGGCACAGAGTGGGCCGGCCATCAGCCCCATAGTAGGCTCTCTAGACTGATTTTCTACTCAGGTGAGCATGAGTGCAGTGACTGAGTGGCTCTAGGGAGAGGGGACTGCGGACAGTGTCTGGCCTTGCCTCCCGAGTCCCTGTCGGGAGCAGCATCCTGGAGGAGTTGGATCCCCAGGTGGACTGTGCCTTGAATTTCAGCCCAGGGGGGATGAGGAAGGTGATTCCCTGTGAGTTGCAGGCCTTGTGGAGGCCTAGGACCATCCAGATTTCCCGCGAGAACTGGTCACAGGAGGAAGAAGACCACCAGGAACAATCAGTCAATGAAAACTACAGGGCCACAATGTCTTGCCCGATGTCCTCCGGACACTGCAGAGTCCCTGGGTCCCGGCTGACACTGAAGACAATCATGCGGGGGTCCTGTGGGGTCGCTAGCAAGACTGCAGGGCCTTCCTGAGAAGCCTGAGCCTGAGGCTGCAGCAGGCTGGAGTTACACCCCTCTCAGCTCGGTGCTAGGGACCCATTTTTCCCAGGCGCCCGTGCGCATGCGCACGACCAAGAGCCCACATTTGAAAAAGAAAGAAGAGCCTTCAGGCTCAGCCAGGGATTCCAGCCTGGGATCTAGGCAGTGCAGAGACCCAGGCAGGTGGTCGGGCTTAGTGGAAGGCACTGCAGGGCTGCCTGGTGACTTTCAGGCCTGCGTGGCTGGCGCAGCTAGTCCCTCTGGCCCAGATGCACTTCGTTTGGGCCTGTCCGCCTTCAGTGCAGGAAGTGCTGAGAGGCGGCTGGGCTGTGCAGGCTCAGCTCCTGGGCAGCTCTTTTGCCTTTCTTGTAGAGGGGGGAGAGCTGGCTTCACTGGGCCGCCCCGGCTAGCCTTTCCCGGTGGACGATCTACACAGGTGGGCACAAAGGCTGCGTCGCGCCCACAGCTACTCTAGGTAGGTTTAGACCATGCGGGAAGTCCCGGGATCCTGGTGTGTCCAGAGCCTCCAAAGTTGCAGGAATCCCAGTCGTCCGGAGCCCCGTTTCTGCCAAAATCCCTGGGAGGATGACCCTATCCTTCTTCGGTGACACAGCAAGACAGGCTCCAAGGAGTGGTGGGTCTTGCTCTTTTCGCTGGGCCTGAAATAAGACCGCTGCCTGGAGGCCTTCCCTCTGCCCATCTTGCCCCACGAGCCCACAAGGCAGCAGCGGACACCCCTTCTCCATCCAGGTTCTTCATCCCAGGGCAAGTGCTCCAAGATTCTGCATAGAGACCACCGGGCTCTTTTGGGTGGCGGTGGCAACCATCAGCACATATCCTGATCACCCAGGAGCCTCCAGGACACAAGGAAGAGAGACTAGCTTTGGAGACTGCCAGCCTCCCCTTCCTTCTGCTATCTCCTCCTCTCTACTTCCACGGAGCACTTTTGCATTCCTCCTTAGGCCAAGATACCTGGGAGCTGCCACTAAGACACACCCATGCCCACCCATACACACACAGAGAATCTCACCCAAATTTACACGCCCACACACTCATACACACACACATACACACACACACACACACACACACACACACACACACACACAGAGGCACGTGCACAGATACACAGACACATCTCCTCAGGCTCCTCTGGATTGTCTCCCATGGGATGATGAAGTCTGGGCACTAGTTTGACACCAGCCTGAAACTTGGGTAGCAAGCCAGCTTGTGTCTTGAGCCCCCGCACCCCCCATCTCTCTCTGAGTGTGGCTCTGGTGTTCTCCAGACTCCAGTAAGTTCCCACTGCTCCTATCTAGTCTGAGGTCCCCTCCCTGTGTCTGACTGCAGCTCCAGGGTCAGAGCCTGAGGTTTCCACTGGCATCTGGCTCCAAGGCCTTTGCCCTTCCAGCTAGCCAGCGTTCTTTTCACAGCTTTGAGGCAGACCCTTCCATGAGTCTCATTGACTGGACCACTTGCTTCTGGTAACTCTAGGTGCGATTGGAGATGCCAAAGGGCAAGAAAGTGGGTCTTGAATGGTCATTTTTCTTGGGACAGTGGCTCCCTGGAGCTGTGTCCAAGGCACCTCTGGCTAGCTGCATCCTGGAAATGGAGCTCATGGGCACTCCTGTGAGCAGGATGCTTCCCTGTATTTCTAGGGCAGCCGGGCCAGGGAACTAGATCCTGACAGGTGCCAGAGGAGGCCCTGGGTACTGGTGGCATCCCAGGACAGGGCACTTGTTCCTAGGCACAGAGTGGGCCGGCCATCAGCCCCATAGTAGGCTCTCTAGACTGATTTTCTACTCAGGTGAGCATGAGTGCAGTGACTGAGTGGCTCTAGGGAGAGGGGACTGCGGACAGTGTCTGGCCTTGCCTCCCGAGTCCCTGTCGGGAGCAGCATCCTGGAGGAGTTGGATCCCCAGGTGGACTGTGCCTTGAATTTCAGCCCAGGGGGGATGAGGAAGGTGATTCCCTGTGAGTTGCAGGCCTTGTGGAGGCCTAGGACCATCCAGATTTCCCGCGAGAACTGGTCACAGGAGAAAGAAGACCACCAGGAACAATCAGTCAATGAAAACTACAGGGCCACAATGTCTTGCCCGATGTCCTCCGGACACTGCAGAGTCCCTGGGTCCCGGCTGACACTGAAGACAATCATGCGGGGTCCTGTGGGGTCGCTAGCAAGACTGCAGCGCCTTCCTGAGAAGCCTGAGCCTGAGGCTGCAGCAGGCTGGAGTTACACCCCTCTCAGCTCGGTGCTAGGGACCCATTTTTCCCAGGCGCCCGTGCGCATGCGCACGACCAAGAGCCCACATTTGAAAAGAAAGAAGAGCCTTCAGGCTCAGCCAGGGGACTCCAGCCTGGGATCTAGGCAGTGCAGAGACCCAGGCAGGTGGGGTCGGGCTTAGTGGAAGGCACTGCAGGGCTGCCTGGTGACTTTCAGGCCTGCGTGGCTGGCGCAGCTAGTCCCTCTGGCCCAGATGCACTTCGTTTTGGGCCTGTCCGCCTTCAGTGCAGGAAGTGCTGAGAGGCGGCTGGGCTGTGCAGGCTCAGCTCCTGGGCAGCTCTTTTGCCTTTCTTGTAGAGGGGGGAGAGCTGGCTTCACTGGGCCGCCCCGGCTAGCCTTTCCCGGTGGACGATCTACACAGGTGGGCACAAAGGCTGCGTCGCGCCCACAGCTACTCTAGTAGTAGGTTTAGACCAGGGCGGGAAGTCCCGGGATCCTGGTGTGTCCAGAGCCTCCAAAGTTGCAGGAATGCCAAGTCGTCCGGAGCCCCGTTTCTGCCAAATCCCTGGAGGATGACCCTATCCTTCTTCGGTGACACAGCAAGACAGGGCTCCAAGGAGTGGTGGGTCTTGCTCTTTTCGCTGGGCCTGAAATAAGACCGCTGCCTGGAGGCCTTCCCTCTGCCCACTCTTGCCCCACGAGCCCACAAGGCAGCAGCGGACACCCCTTCTCCATCCAGGTTCTTCATCCCAGGGCAAATGCTCCAAGATTCTGCATAGAGACCCACCGGGCTCTTTTGGGTGGCGGTGGCAACCATCAGCACATATCCTGATCACCCAGGAGCCTCCAGGACACAAGGAAGAGAGACTAGCTTTGGAGACTGCCAGCCTCCCCTTCTTCTGCTATCTCCTCCTCTCTACTTCCACGGAGCACTTTTGCATTCCTCCTTAGGCCAAGATACCTGGGAGCTGCCACTAAGACACACCCATGCCCACCACACACACACAGAGAATCTCACCCAAATTTACACGCCACACACTCATACACACACACATACACACACAACACACACACACACACACACACACACACACACAGAGGCGCACGTGCACAGATACACAGACACATATCCTCAGGCTCCTCTGGATTGTCTCCCATGGGATGATGAAGTCTGGGCACTAGTTTGACACCAGCCTGAAACTTGGGTAGCAAGCCAGCTTGTGTCTTGAGCCCCCGCGCCCCCCCCATCTCTCTCTGAGTGTGGCTCTGGTGTTCTCCAGACTCCAGTAGTTCCCACTGCTCCTATCTAGTCTGAGGTCCCCTCCCTGTGTCTGACTGCAGCTCCAGGGTCAGAGCCTGAGGTTTCCACTGGCATCTTGGCTCCAAGGCCTTTGCCCTTCCAGCTAGCCAGCGTTCTTTTCACAGCTTTGAGGCAGAACCCTTCCATGAGTCTCATTGACTGGACCACTTGCTTCTGGTAACTCTAGGTGCGATTGGAGATGCCAAGGGCAAGAGAAAGTGGGTCTTGAATGGTCATTTTTCTTGGGACAGTGGCTCCCTGGAGCTGTGTCCAAGGCACCTCTGGCTAGCTGCATCCTGGAAATGGAGCTCATGGGCACTCCTGTGAGCAGGATGCTTCCCTGTATTTCTAGGGCAGCCGGGACCAGGGAACTAGATCCTGACAGGTGCCAGAGGAGGCCCTGGGTACTGGTGGCATCCCAGGACAGGGCACTTGTTCCTAGGCACAGAGTGGGCCGGCCATCAGCCCCATAGTAGGCTCTCTAGACTGATTTTCTACTCAGGTGAGCATGAGTGCAGTGACTGAGTGGCTCTAGGGAGAGGGGACTGCGGACAGTGTCTGGCCTTGCCTCCCGGAGTCCCTGTCGGGAGCAGCATCCTGGAGGAGTTGGATCCCCAGGTGGACTGTGCCTTGAATTTCAGCCCAGGGGGGATGAGGAAGGTGATTCCCTGTGAGTTGCAGGCCTTGTGGAGGCCTAGGACCATCCAGATTTCCCGCGAGAACTGGTCACAGGAGAAAGAAGACCACCAGGAACAATCAGTCAATGAAAACTACAGGGCCACAATGTCTTGCCCGATGTCCTCCGGACACTGCAGAGTCCCTGGGTCCCGGCTGACACTGAAGACAATCATGCGGGGGTCCTGTGGGGTCGCTAGCAAGACTGCAGCGCCTTCCTGAGAAGCCTGAGCCTGAGGCTGCAGCAGGCTGGAGTTACACCCCTCTCAGCTCGGTGCTAGGGACCCATTTTTCCCAGGCGCCCGTGCGCATGCGCACGACCAAGAGCCCACATTTGAAAAAGAAAGAAGAGCCTTCAGGCTCAGCCAGGGGACTCCAGCCTGGGATCTAGGCAGTGCAGAGACCCAGGCAGGTGGGGTCGGGCTTAGTGGAAGGCACTGCAGGGCTGCCTGGTGACTTTCAGGCCTGCGTGGCTGGCGCAGCTAGTCCCTCTGGCCCAGATGCACTTCGTTTTGGGCCTGTCCGCCTTCAGTGCAGGAAGTGCTGAGAGGCGGCTGGGCTGTGCAGGCTCAGCTCCTGGGCAGCTCTTTTGCCTTTCTTGTAGAGGGGGAGAGCTGGCTTCACTGGGCCGCCCCGGCTAGCCTTTCCCGGTGGACGATCTACACAGGTGGGCACAAAGGCTGCGTCGCGCCCACAGCTACTCTAGGTAGGTTTAGACCAGTGCGGGAAGTCCCGGGATCCTGGTGTGTCCAGAGCCTCCAAAGTTGCAGGAATGCCAAGTCGTCCGGAGCCCCGTTTCTGCCAAAATCCCTGGGAGGATGACCCTATCCTTCTTCGGTGACACAGCAAGACAGGGCTCCAAGGAGTGGTGGGTCTTGCTCTTTTCGCTGGGCCTGAAATAAGACCGCTGCCTGGAGGCCTTCCCTCCCGCCCCACTCTTGCCCCACGAGCCCACAAGGCAGCAGCGGACACCCCTTCTCCATCCAGGTTCTTCATCCCAGGGCAAGTGCTCCAAGATTCTGCATAGAGACCCACCGGGCTCTTTTGGGTGGCGGTGGCAACCATCAGCACATATCCTGATCACCCAGGAGCCTCCAGGACACAAGGAAGAGAGACTAGCTTTGGAGACTGCCAGCCTCCCTCCTTCCTTCTGCTATCTCCTCCTCTCTACTTCCACGGAGCACTTTTGCATTCCTCCTTAGGCCAAGATACCTGGGAGCTGCCACTAAGACACACCCATGCCCACCCATACACACACAGAGAATCTCACCCAAATTTACACGCCCCACACTCATACACACACACATACCACACACACACACACACACACACACACACACACACACACAGAGGCGCACGTGCACAGATACACAGACACATATCCTCAGGCTCCTCTGGATTGTCTCCCATGGGATGATGAAGTCTGGGCACTAGTTTGACACCAGCCTGAAACTTGGGTAGCAAGCCAGCTTGTGTCTTGAGCCCCCGCACCCCCCCATCTCTCTCTGAGTGTGGCTCTGGTGTTCTCCAGACTCCAGTAAGTTCCCACTGCTCCTATCTAGTCTGAGGTCCCCTCCCTGTGTCTGACTGCAGCTCCAGGGTCAGAGCCTGAGGTTTCCACTGGCATCTTGGCTCCAAGGCCTTTGCCCTTCCAGCTAGCCAGCGTTCTTTTCACAGCTTTGAGGCAGAACCCTTCCATGAGTCTCATTGACTGGACCACTTGCTTCTGGTAACTCTAGGTGCGATTGGAGATGCCAAAGGGCAAGAGAAAGTGGGTCTTGAATGGTCATTTTTCTTGGGACAGTGGCTCCCTGGAGCTGTGTCCAAGGCACCTCTGGCTAGCTGCATCCTGGAAATGGAGCTCATGGGCACTCCTGTGAGCAGGATGCTTCCCTGTATTTCTAGGGCAGCCGGGACCAGGGAACTAGATCCTGACAGGTGCCAGAGGAGGCCCTGGGTACTGGTGGCATCCCAGGACAGGGCACTTGTTCCTAGGCACAGAGTGGGCCGGCCATCAGCCCCATAGTAGGCTCTCTAGACTGATTTTCTACTCAGGTGAGCATGAGTGCAGTGACTGAGTGGCTCTAGGGAGAGGGGACTGCGGACAGTGTCTGGCTTTGCCTCCCGGAGTCCCTGTCGGGAGCAGCATCCTGGAGGAGTTGGATCCCCAGGTGGACTGTGCCTTGAATTTCAGCCCAGGGGGGATAAGAAGGTGATTCCCTGTGAGTTGCAGGCCTTGTGGAGGCCTAGGACCATCCAGATTTCCCGCGAGAACTGGTCACAGGAGAAGAAGACCACCAGGAACAATCAGTCAATGAAAACTACAGGGCCACAATGTCTTGCCCGATGTCCTCCGGACACTGCAGAGTCCCTGGGTCCCGGCTGACACTGAAGACAATCATGCGGGGGTCCTGTGGGGTCGCTAGCAAGACTGCAGCGCCTTCCTGAGAAGCCTGAGCCTGAGGCTGCAGCAGGCTGGAGTTACACCCTCTCAGCTCGGTGCTAGGGACCCATTTTTCCCAGGCGCCCGTGCGCATGCGCACGACCAAGAGCCCACATTTGAAAAAGAAAGAAGAGCCTTCAGGCTCAGCTAGGGACTCCAGCCTGGGATCTAGGCAGTGCAGAGACCCAGGCAGGTGGGGTCGGGCTTAGTGGAAGGCACTGCAGGGCTGCCTGGTGACTTTCAGGCCTGCGTGGCTGGCGCAGCTAGTCCCTCTGGCCCAGATGCACTTCGTTTTGGGCCTGTCCGCCTTCAGTGCAGGAAGTGCTGAGAGGCGGCTGGGCTGTGCAGGCTCAGCTCCTGGGCAGCTCTTTTGCCTTTCTTGTAGAGGGGGGAGAGCTGGCTTCACTGGGCCGCCCCGGCTAGCCTTTCCCGGTGGACGATCTACACAGGTGGGCACAAAGGCTGCGTCGCGCCCACAGCTACTCTAGGTAGGTTTAGACCAGTGCGGGAAGTCCCGGATCCTGGTGTGTCCAGAGCCTCCAAAGTTGCAGGAATGCCAAGTCGTCCGGAGCCCCGTTTCTGCCCAAATCCCTGGGAGGATGACCCTATCCTTCTTCGGTGACACAGCAAGACAGGGCTCCAAGGAGTGGTGGGTCTTGCTCTTTTCGCTGGCCTGAAATAAGACCGCTGCCTGGAGGCCTTCCCTCTGCCCACTCTTGCCTCACGAGCCCACAAGGCAGCAGCGGACACCCCTTCTCCATCCAGGTTCTTCATCCCAGGGCAAATGCTCCAAGATTCTGCATAGAGACCCACCGGGCTCTTTTGGGTGGCGGTGGCAACCATCAGCACATATCCTGATCACCCAGGAGCCTCCAGGACACAAGCAAGAGAGACTAGCTTTGGAGACTGCCAGCCTCCCCTTCCTTCTGCTATCTCCTCCTCTCTACTTCCACGGAGCACTTTTGCATTCCTCCTTAGGCCAAGATACCTGGGAGCTGCCACTAAGACACACCCATGCCCACCCATACACACACAGAGAATCTCACCCAAATTTACATGCCCACACACTCATACACACACACATACACACACACACACACACACACACACACACACACACACACACACACACACAGAGGCGCACGTGCACAGATACACAGACACATATCCTCAGGCTCCTCTGGATTGTCTCCCATGGGATGATGAAGTCTGGGCACAAGTTTGACACCAGCCTGAAACTTGGGTAGCAAGCCAGCTTGTGTCTTGAGCCCCCGCACCCCCCATCTCTCTCTGAGTGTGGCTCTGGTGTTCTCCAGACTCCAGTAAGTTCCCACTGCTCCTATCTAGTCTGAGGTCCCTCCCTGTGTCTGACTGCAGCTCCAGGGTCAGAGCCTGAGGTTTCCACTGGCATCTTGGCTCCAAGGCCTTTGCCCTTCCAGCTAGCCAGCGTTCTTTTCACAGCTTTGAGGCAGAACCCTTCCATGAGTCTCATCGACTGGACCACTTGCTTCTGGTAACTCTAGGTGCGATTGGAGATGCCAAAGGGCAAGAGAAAGTGGGTCTTGAATGGTCATTTTTCTTGGGACAGTGGCTCCCTGGAGCTGTGTTCAAGGCACCTCTGGCTAGCTGCATCCTGGAAATGGAGCTCATGGGCACTCCTGTGAGCAGGATGCTTCCCTGTATTTCTAGGCCAGCCGGGACCAGGGAACTAGATCCTGACAGGTGCCAGAGGAGGCCCTGGGTACTGGTGGCATCCCAGGACAGGGCACTTGTTCCTAGGCACAGAGTGGGCCGGCATCAGCCCCATAGTAGGCTCTCTAGACTGATTTTCTACTCAGGTGAGCATGAGTGCAGTGACTGAGTGGCTCTAGGGAGAGGGGACTGCGGACAGTGTCTGGCTTTGCCTCTCGGAGTCCCTGTCGGGAGCACCATCCTGGAGGAGTTGGATCCCCAGGTGGACTGTGCCTTGAATTTCAGCCCAGGGGGGATGAGGAAGGTGATTCCCTGTGAGTTGCAGGCCTTGTGGAGGCCTGGGACCATCCAGATTTCCCGCGAGAACTGGTCACAGGAGAAAGAAGACCACCAGGAACAATCAGTCAATGAAAACTACAGGGCCACAATGTCTTGCCCGATGTCCTCCGGACACTGCAGAGTCCCTGGGTCCCGGCTGACACCGAAGACAATCATGCGGGGGTCCTGTGGGGTCGCTAGCAAGACTGCAGCGCCCTCCTGAGAAGCCTGAGCCTGAGGCTGCAGCAGGCTGGAGTTACACCCCCTCTCAGCTCGGTGCTAGGGACCCATTTTTCCCAGGCGCCCGTGCGCATGCGCACGACCAAGAGCCCACATTGAAAAAGAAAGAAGAGCCTTCAGGCTCAGCCAGGGGACTCCAGCCTGGGATCTAGGCAGTGCAGAGACCCAGGCAGGTGGGGTCGGGCTTAGTGGAAGGCACTGCAGGGCTGCCTGGTGACTTTCAGGCCTGCGTGGCTGGCGCAGCTAGTCCCTCTGGCCCAGATGCACTTCGTTTTGGGCCTGTCCGCCTTCAGTGCAGGAAGTGCTGAGAGGCGGCTGGGCTGTGCAGGCTCAGCTCCTGGGCAGCTCTTTTGCCTTTCTTGTAGAGGGGGGAGAGCTGGCTTCACTGGGCCGCCCCGGCTAGCCTTTCCCGGTGGACGATCTACACAGGTGGGCACAAAGGCTGCGTCGCGCCCACAGCTACTCTAGGTAGGTTTAGACCAGTGCGGGAAGTCCCGGGATCCTGGTGTGTCCAGAGCCTCCAAAGTTGCAGGAATGCCGAGTCGTCCGGAGCCCCGTTTCTGCCAAAATCCCTAGGAGGATGACCCTATCCTTCTCGGTGACACAGCAAGACAGGGCTCCAAGGAGTGGTGGGTCTTGCTCTTTTCGCTGGGCCTGAAATAAGACCGCTGCCTGGAGGCCTTCCCTCTGCCCACTCTTGCCTCACGAGCCCACAAGGCAGCAGCGGACACCCCTTCTCCATCCAGGTTCTTCATCCCAGGGCAAATGCTCCAAGATTCTGCATAGAGACCCACCGGGCTCTTTTGGGTGGCGGTGGCAACCATCAGCACATATCCTGATCACCCAGGAGCCTCCAGGACACAAGCAAGAGAGACTAGCTTTGGAGACTGCCAGCCTCCCCTTCCTTCTGCTATCTCCTCCTCTCTCCTTCCACGGAGCACTTTTGCATTCCTCCTTAGGCCAAGATACCTGGGAGCTGCCACTAAGACACACCCATGCCCACCCATACACACACAGAGAATCTCACCCAAATTTACACGCCCACACACTCATACACCACACATACACACACGCACACACACACACACACACACACACACACACACAGAGGCGCACGTGCACAGGTACACAGACACATATCCTCAGGCTCCTCTGGATTGTCTCCCATGGGATGATGAAGTCTGGGCACAAGTTTGACACCAGCCTGAAACTTGGGTAGCAAGCCAGCTTGTGTCTTGAGCCCCCGCCTGCCCCCCCCCATCTCTCTCTGACGTGTGGCTCTGGTGTTCTCCAGACTCCAGTAAGTTCCCACTGCTCCTATCTAGTCTGAGGTCCCCTCCCTGTGTCTGACTGCAGCTCCAGGGTCAGAGCCTGAGGTTTCCACTGGCATCTTGGCTCCAAGGCCTTTGCCCTTCCAGCTAGCCAGCGTCCTTTTCACAGCTTTGAGGCAGAACCCTTCCATGAGTCTCATCGACTGGACCACTTGCTTCTGGTAACTCTAGGTGCGATTGGAGATGCCAAAGGGCAAGAGAAAGTGGGTCTTGAATGGTCATTTTTCTTGGGACAGTGTCTCCCTGGAGCTGTGTTCAAGGCACCTCTGGCTAGCTGCATCCTGGAAATGGAGCTCATGGGCGCTCCTGTGAGCAGGATGCTTCCCTGTATTTCTAGGCCAGCCGGGACCAGGGAACTAGATCCTGACAGGTGCCAGAGGAGGCCCTGGGTACTGGTGGCATCCCAGGACAGGGCACTTGTTCCTAGGCACAGAGTGGGCCGGCATCAGCCCCATAGTAGGCTCTCTAGACTGATTTTCTACTCAGGTGAGCATGAGTGCAGTGACTGAGTGGCTCTAGGGAGAGGGGACTGCGGACAGTGTCTGGCTTTGCCTCCCGGAGTCCCTGTCGGGAGCACCATCCTGGAGGAGTTGGATCCCCAGGTGGACTGTGCCTTGAATTTCAGCCCAGGGGGGATAAGGAAGGTGATTCCCTGTGAGTTGCAGGCCTTGTGGAGGCCTGGGACCATCCAGATTTCCCGCGAGAACTGGTCACAGGAGAAAGAAGACCACCAGGAACAATCAGTCAATGAAAACTAGAGGGCCACAATGTCTTGCCCGATGTCCTCCGGACACTGCAGAGTCCCTGGGTCCCGGCTGACACCGAAGACAATCATGCGGGGGTCCTGTGGGGTCGCTAGCAAGACTGCAGCGCCTTCCTGAGAAGCCTGAGCCTGAGGCTGCAGCAGGCTGGAGTTACACCCCTCTCAGCTCGGTGCTAGGGACCCATTTTTCCCAGGCGCCCGTGCGCATGCGCACGACCAAGAGCCCACAGTTGAAAAAGAAAGAAGAGCCTTCAGGCTCAGCCAGGGGACTCCAGCCTGGGATCTAGGCAGTGCAGAGACCCAGGCAGGTGGGGTCGGGCTTAGTGGAAGGCACTGCAGGGCTGCCTGGTGACTTTCAGGCCTGCGTGGCTGGCGCAGCTAGTCCCTCTGGCCCAGATGCACTTCGTTTTGGGCCTGTCCGCCTTCAGTGCAGGAAGTGCTGAGAGGCGGCTGGGCTGTGCAGGCTCAGCTCCTGGGCAGCTCTTTTGCCTTTCTTGTAGAGGGGGGAGAGCTGGCTTCACTGGGCCGCCCCGGCTAGCCTTTCCCGGTGGACGATCTACACAGGTGGGCACAAAGGCTGCGTCGCGCCCACAGCTACTCTAGGTAGGTTTAGACCAGTGCGGGAAGTCCCGGGATCCTGGTGTGTCCAGAGCCTCCAAAGTTGCAGGAATGCCGAGTCGTCCGGAGCCCCGTTTCTGCCCAAATCCCTGGGAGGATGACCCTATCCTTCCTCGGTGACACAGCAAGACAGGGCTCCAAGGAGTGGTGGGTCTTGCTCTTTTCGCTGGGCCTGAAATAAGACCGCTGCCTGGAGGCCTTCCCTCTGCCCACTCTTGCCTCACGAGCCCACAAGGCAGCAGCGGACACCCCTTCTCCAACCAGGTTCTTCATCCCAGGGCAAATGCTCCAAGATTCTGCATAGAGACCCACCGGGCTCTTTTGGGTGGCGGTGGCAACCATCAGCACATATCCTGATCACCCAGGAGCCTCCAGGACACAAGCAAGAGAGACTAGCTTTGGAGACTGCCAGCCTCCCCTTCCTTCTGCTATCTCCTCCTCTCTCCTTCCACGGAGCACTTTTGCATTCCTCCTTAGGCCAAGATACCTGGGAGCTGCCACTAAGACACACCCATGCCCACCCATACACACACAGAGAATCTCACCCAAATTTACACGCCCACACACTCATACACACACACACACACACACACACACACAGACACACACACACACACACACAGAGGCGCACGTGCACAGGTACACAGACACATATCCTCAGGCTCCTCTGGATTGTCTCCCATGGGATGATGAAGTCTGGGCACAAGTTTGACACCAGCCTGAAACTTGGGTAGCAAGCCAGCTTGTGTCTTGAGCCCCCGCCTGCCCCCCCCCCATCTCTCTCTGCGTGTGGCTCTGGTGTTCTCCAGACTCCAGTAAGTTCCCACTGCTCCTATCTAGTCTGAGGTCCCCTCCCTGTGTCTGACTGCAGCTCCAGGGTCAGAGCCTGAGGTTTCCACTGGCATCTTGGCTCCAAGGCCTTTGCCCTTCCAGCTAGCCAGCGTCCTTTTCACAGCTTTGAGGCAGAACCCTTCCATGAGTCTCATCGACTGGACCACTTGCTTCTGGTAACTCTAGGTGCGATTGGAGATGCCAAAGGGCAAGAGAAAGTGGGTCTTGAATGGTCATTTTTCTTGGGACAGTGGCTCCCTGGAGCTGTGTTCAAGGCACCTCTGGCTAGCTGCATCCTGGAAATGGAGCTCATGGGCGCTCCTGTGAGCAGGATGCTTCCCTGTATTTCTAGGCCAGCCGGGACCAGGGAACTAGATCCTGACAGGTGCCAGAGGAGGCCCTGGGTACTGGTGGCATCCCAGGACAGGGCACTTGTTCCTAGGCACAGAGTGGGCCGGGCATCAGCCCCATAGTAGGCTCTCTAGACTGATTTTCTACTCAGGTGAGCTGAGTGCAGTGGACTGAGTGGCTCTAGGGAGAGGGGACTGCGGACAGTGGTCTGGCTTTGCCTCCCGGAGTCCCTGTCGGGAGCACCATCCTGGAGGAGTTGGATCCCCAGGTGGACTGTGCCTTGAATTTCAGCCCAGGGGGGGATAAGGAAGGTGATTCCCTGTGAGTTGCAGGCCTTGTGGAGGCCTGGGACCATCCAGATTTCCCGCGAGAACTGGTCACAGGAGAAAGAAGACCACCAGGAACAATCAGTCAATGAAAACTAGAGGGCCACAATGTCTTGCCCGATGTCCTCCGGACACTGCAGAGTCCCTGGGTCCCGGGTGACACCGAAGACAATCATGCGGGGGTCCTGTGGGGGTCGCTAGCAAGACTGCAGGGCCTTCCTGAGAAGCCTGAGCCTGAGGCTGCAGCAGGCTGGAGTTACACCCCTCTCAGCTCGGTGCTAGGGACCCAGTTTTCCCAGGCGCCCGTGCGCATGCGCACGACCAAGAGCCCACAGTTGAAAAAGAAAGAAGAGCCTTCAGGCTCAGCCAGGGGACTCCCGCCTGGGATCTAGGCAGTGCAGAGACCCAGGCAGGTGGGGTCGGGCTTAGTGGAAGGCACTGCAGGGCTGCCTGGTGACTTTCAGGCCTGCGTGGCTGGCGCAGCTAGTCCCTCTGGCCCAGATGCACTTCGTTTTGGGCCTGTCCGCCTTCAGTGCAGGAAGTGCTGAGAGGCGGCTGGGCTGTGCAGGCTCAGCTCCTGGGCACTCTTTTGCCTTTCTTGTAGAGGGGGGAGAGCTGGCTTCACTGGGCCGCCCCGGCTAGCCTTTCCCGGTGGACGATCTACACAGGTGGGCACAAAGGCTGCGTCGCGCCCACAGCTACTCTAGGTAGCTTTAGACCAGGGCGGGAAGTCCCGGGATCCTGGTGGTGTCCAGAGCCTCCAAAGTTGCAGGAATGCCGAGTCGTCCGGAGCCCCGTTTCTGCCCAAATCCCTGGGAGGATGACCCTATCCTTCCTCGGTGACACAGCAAGACAGGGCTCCAAGGAGTGGTGGGGTCCTTGCTCTTTTCGCTGGGCCTGAAATAAGACCGCTGCCTGGAGGCCTTCCCTCTGCCCACTCTTGCCCACGAGCCCACAAGGCAGCAGCGGACACCCCTTCTCCATCCAGGTTCTTCATCCCAGGGCAAAGTGCTCCAAGATTCTGCATAGAGACCCACCGGGCTCTTTGGGTGGCGGTGGCAACCATCAGCACATATCCTGATCACCCAGGAGCCTCCAGGACACAAGCAAGAGAGACTAGCTTGGAGACTGCCAGCCTCCCCTTCCTTCTGCTATCTCCTCCTCTCTCCTTCCACGGAGCACTTTTGCATTCCTCCTTAGGCCAAGATACCTGGGAGCTGCCACTAAGACACACCCATGCCCACCCATACACACACAGAGAATCTCACCCCAAATTTACACGCCCACACACTCATACACACACACAACACACACACACACACACACACACACACACACACACAGAGGCGCACGTGCACAGGTACACAGACACATATCCTCAGGCTCCTCTGGATTGTCTCCCATGGGATGATGAAGTCTGGGCACAAGTTTGACACCAGCCTGAAACTTGTGTAGCAAGCCAGCCTTGTGTCTTGAGCCCCCGCCTGCCCCCCCCCCCATCTCTCTCTGCGTGTGGCTCTGGTGTTCTCCAGACTCCAGTAAGTTCCCACTGCTCTATCTAGTCTGAGGTCCCCTCCCTGTGTCTGACTGCAGCTCCAGGGTCAGAGCCTGAGGTTTCCACTGGCATCTTGGCTCCAAGGCCTTTGCCCTTCCAGCTAGCCAGCGTCCTTTTCACAGCTTTGAGGCAGAACCCTTCCATGAGTCTCATCGACTGGACCACTTGCTTCTGGTAACTCTAGGAGCGATTGGAGATGCCAAAGGGCAAGAGAAAGTGGGTCTTGAATGGTCATTTTCTTGGGACAGTGGCTCCCTGGAGCTGTGTTCAAGGCACCTCTGGCTAGCTGCATCCTGGAAATGGAGCTCATGGGGCGCTCCTGTGAGCAGGATGCTTCCCTGTATTTCTAGGCCAGCCGGGACCAGGGAACTAGATCCTGACAAGGTGCCAGAGGAGGCCCTGGGTACTGGTGGCATCCCAGGACAGGGCACTTGTTCCTAGGCACAGAGTGGGCCGGGCATCAGCCCCATAGTAGGCTCTCTAGACTGATTTCTACTCAGGTGAGCATGAGTGCAGTGACTGAGTGGCTCTAGGGAGAGGGGACTGCGGACAGTGTCTGGCTTTGCCTCCCGGAGTCCCTGTCGGGAGCACCATCCTGGAGGAGTTGGATCCCCAGGTGGACTGTGCCTTGAATTTCAGCCAGGGGGGATGAGGAAGGTGATTCCCTGTGAGTTGCAGGCCTTGTGGAGGCCTAGGACCATCCAGATTTTCCCGCGAGAACTGTCACAGGAGAAAGAAGACCACCAGGAACAATCAGTCAATGAAAACTACAGGGCCACAATGTCTTGCCCGATGTCCTCCGGACACTGCAGAGTCCCTGGGGTCCCGCTGACACTGAAGACAATCAATGCGGGGGTCCTGTGGGGTCGCTAGCAAGACTGCAGGGCCTTCCTGAGAAGCCTGAGCCTGAGGCTGCAGCAGGCTGGAGTTACACCCCTCTCAGCTCGGTGCTAGGGACCCATTTTTCCCAGGCGCCCGTGCGCATGCGCACGACCAAGAGCCCACATTTGAAAAAGAAAGAAGAGCCTTCAGGCTCAGCCAGGGGACTCCAGCCTGGGATCTAGGCAGTGCAGAGACCCAGGCAGGTGGGGTCGGGCTTAGTGGAAGGCACTGCAGGGCTGCCTGGTGACTTTCAGGCCTGCGTGGCTGGCGCAGCTAGTCCCTCTGGCCCAGATGCACTTCGTTTTGGGCCTGTCCGCCTTCAGTGCAGGAAGTGCTGAGAGGCGGCTGGGCTGTGCAGGCTCAGCTCCTGGGCAGCTCTTTTGCCTTTCTTGTAGAGGGGGGAGAGCTGGCTTCACTGGGCCGCCCCGGCTAGCCTTTCCCGGTGGACGATCTACACAGGTGGGCACAAAGGCTGCGTCGCGCCCACAGCTACTCTAGGTAGGTTTAGACCAGGGCGGGAAGTCCCGGGATCCTGGTGTGTCCAGAGCCTCCAAAGTTGCAGGAATCCCAAGTCGTCCGGAGCCCCTGTTTCTGCCAAAATCCCTGGGAGGATGACCCTATCCTTCTTCGGTGACACAGCAAGACAGGGCTCCAAGGAGTGGTGGGTCTTGCTCTTTTCGCTGGGCCTGAAATAAGACCGCTGCCTGGAGGCCTTCCCTCTGCCCACTCTTGCCCCACGAGCCCACAAGGCAGCAGCGGACACCCCTTCTCCATCCAGGTTTTTCATCCCAGGGCAAGTGCTCCAAGATTCTGCATAGAGACCCACCGGGCTCTTTTGGTGGCGGTGGCAACCATCAGCACATATCCTGATCACCACAGGAGCCTCCAGGACACAAGGAAGAGAGACTAGCTTTGGAGACTGCCAGCCTCCCCTTCCTTCTGCTATCTCCTCCTCTCTACTTCCACGGAGCACTTTTGCATTCCTCCTTAGGCCAAGATACCTGGAGCTGCCACTAAGACACACCCATGCCCACCCATACACACACAGAGAATCTCACCCAAATTTACACGCCCACACACTCATACACACACACACACACACACACACACACACACACACACAACACACACACACAGAGGCACACACAGAGGCGCACGTGCACAGATACACAGACACATCTCCTCAGGCTCCTCTGGATTGTCTCCATGGGATGATGAAGTCTGGGCACTAGTTTGACACCAGCCTGAAACTTGGGTAGCAAGCCAGCTTGTGTCTTGAGCCCCCGCACCCCCATCTCTCTCTGAGTGTGGCTCTGGTGTTCTCCAGACTCCAGTAAGTTCCCACTGCTCCTATCTAGTCTGAGGTCCCCTCCGTGTGTCTGACTGCAGCTCCAGGGGTCAGAGCCTGAGGTTTCCACTGGCATCTTGGCTCCAAGGCCTTTGCCCTTCCAGCTAGCCAGCGTTCTTGTTCACAGCTTTGAGGCAGAACCCTTCCATGAGTCTCATTGACTGGACCACTTGCTTCTGGTAACTCTAGGTGCGATTGGAGATGCCAAAGGGCAAGAGAAAGTGGGTCTTGAATGGTCATTTTTCTTGGGACAGTGGCTCCCTGGAGCTGTGTCCAAGGGCACCTCTGGCTAGCTGCATCCTGGAAATGGAGCTCATGGGCACTTCCTGTGAGCAGGATGCTTCCCTGTATTTCTAGGGCAGCCGGGACCAGGGAACTAGATCCTGACAGGTGCCAGAGGAGGCCCTGGGTACTGGTGGCATCCCAGGACAGGGCACTTGTTCCTAGGCACAGAGTGGGCCGGCCATCAGCCCAATAGTAGGCTCTCTAGACTGATTTTCTACTCAGGTGAGCATGAGTGCAGTGACTGAGTGGCTCTAGGGAGAGGGGACTGCGGACAGTGTCTGGCCTTGCCTCCCGGAGTCCCTGTCGGGAACACCATCCTGGAGGAGTTGGATCCCCAGGTGGACTGTGCCTTGAATTTCAGCCCAGGGGGGATGAGGAAGGTGATTCCCTGTGAGTTGCAGGCCTTGTGGAGGCCTAGGACCATCCAGATTTCCCGCGAGAACTGGTCACAGGAGAAAGAAGACCACCAGGAACAATCAGTCAATGAAAACTACAGGGCCACAATGTCTTGCCCGATGTCCTCCGGACACTGCAGAGTCCCTGGGTCCCGGCTGACACCGGAAGACAATCATGCGGGGGTCCTGTGGGGTCGCTAGCAAGACTGCAGCGCCTTCCTGAGAAGCCTGAGCCTGAGGCTACAGCAGGCTGGAGTTACACCCCTCTCAGCTCGGTGCTAGGGACCCATTTTTCCCAGGCGCCCGTGCGCATGCGCACAACCAAGAGCCCACATTTGAAAAAGAAAGAAGAGCCTTCAGGCTCAGCCAGGGGACTCCAGCCTGGGATCTAGGCAGTGCAGAGACCCAGGCAGGTGGGGTCGGGCTTAGTGGAAGGCACTGCAGGGCTGCCTGGTGACTTTCAGGCCTGCGTGGCTGGCGCAGCTAGTCCCTCTGGCCCAGATGCACTTCGTTTTGGGCCTGTCCGCCTTCAGTGCAGGAAGTGCTGAGAGGCGGCTGGGCTGTGCAGGCTCAGCTCCTGGGCAGCTCTTTTGCCTTTCTTGTAGAGGGGGGAGAGCTGGCTTCACTGGGCCGCCCCGGCTAGCCTTTCCCGGTGGACGATCTACACAGGTGGGCACAAAGGCTGCGTCGCGCCCACAGCTACTCTAGGTAGGTTTAGACCAGGGCGGGAAGTCCCGGGATCCTGGTGTGTCCAGAGCCTCCAAAGTTGCAGGAATCCCAAGTCGTCCGGAGCCCCGTTTCTGCCCAAATCCCTGGGAGGATGACCCTATCCTTCCTCGGTGACACAGCAAGACAGGGCTCCAAGGAGTGGTGGGTCTTGCTCTTTTCGCTGGGCCTGAAATAAGACCGCTGCCTGGAGGCCTCCCTCTGCCCACTCTTGCCCCACGAGCCCACAAGGCAGCAGCGGACACCCCTTCTCCATCCAGGTTCTTCATCCCAGGGCAAGTGCTCCAAGATTCTGCATAGAGACCCACCGGGCTCTTTTGGGTGGCGGTGGCAACCATCAGCACATATCCTGATCACCCAGGAGCCTCCAGGACACAAGGAAGAGAGACTAGCTTTGGAGACTGCCAGCCTCCCCTTCCTTCTGCTATCTCCTCCTCTCTACTTCCACGGAGCACTTTTGCATTCCTCCTTAGGCCAAGATACCTGGGAGCTGCCACTAAGACACACCCATGCCCACCCATACACACACAGAGAATCTCACCCAAATTTACACGCCCACACACTCATACACACACACACACACACACACACACACACACACACACACACACACACAGAGGCACACACAGAGGCGCACGTGCACAGATACACAGACACATATCCTCAGGCTCCTCTGGATTGTCTCCCATGGGATGATGAAGTCTGGGCACAAGTTTGACACCAGCCTGAAACTTGGGTAGCAAGCCAGCTTGTGTCTTGAGCCCCCGCCTTCCCCCCCCCCCATCTCTCTCTGCGTGTGGCTCTGGTGTTCTCCAGACTCCAGTAAGTTCCCACTGCTCCTATCTAGTCTGAGGTCCCCTCCCTGTGTCTGACTGCAGCTCCAGGGTCAGAGCCTGAGGTTTCCACTGGCATCTTGGCTCCAAGGCCTTTGCCCTTCCAGCTAGCCAGCGTCCTTTTCACAGCTTTGAGGCAGAACCCTTCCATGAGTCTCATTGACTGGACCACTTGCTTCTGGTAACTCTAGGTGCGATTGGAGATGCCAAAGGGCAAGAGAAAGTGGGTCTTGAATGGTCATTTTTCTTGGGACAGTGGCTCCCTGGAGCTGTGTTCAAGGCACCTCTGGCTAGATACATCCTGGAAATGGAGCTCATGGGCGCTCCTGTGAGCAGGATGCTTCCCTGTATTTCTAGGGCAGCCGGGACCAGGGAACTAGATCCTGACAGGTGCCAGAGGAGGCCCTGGGTACTGGTGGCATCCCAGGACAGGGCACTTGTTCCTAGGCACAGAGTGGGCCGGGCATCAGCCCCATAGTAGGCTCTCTAGACTGATTTTCTACTCAGGTGAGCATGAGTGCAGTGACTGAGTGGCTCTAGGGAGAGGGGACTGCGGACAGTGTCTGGCCTTGCCTCCCGGAGTCCCTGTCGGGAACACCATCCTGAAGGAGTTGGATCCCCAGGTGGACTGTGCCTTGAATTTCAGCCCAGGGGGGATAAGGAAGGTGATTCCCTGTGAGTTGCAGGCCTTCTGGAGGCCTGGGACCATCCAGATTTCCCGCGAGAACTGGTCACAGGAGAAAGAAGACCACCAGGAACAATCAGTCAATGAAAACTAGAGGGCCACAATGTCTTGCCCGATGTCCTCCGGACACTGCAGAGTCCCTGGGTCCCGGCTGACACCGAAGACAATCATGCGGGGGTCCTGTGGGGTCGCTAGCAAGACTGCAGCGCCTTCCTGAGAAGCCTGAGCCTGAGGCTGCAGCAGGCTGGAGTTACACCCCTCTCAGCTCGGTGCTAGGGACCCATTTTTCCCCACGCGCCCGTGCGCATGCGCACGACCAAGAGCCCACAGTTGAAAAAGAAAGAAGAGCCTTCAGGCTCAGCCAGGGGACTCCCGCCTGGGATCTAGGCAGTGCAGAGACCCAGGCAGGTGGGGTCGGGCTTAGTGGAAGGCACTGCAGGGCTGCCTGGTGACTTTCAGGCCTGCGTGGCTGGCGCAGCTAGTCCCTCTGGCCCAGATGCACTTCGTTTTGGGCCTGTCCGCCTTCAGTGCAGGAAGTGCTGAGAGGCGGCTGGGCTGTGCAGGCTCAGCTCCTGGGCAGCTCTTTTGCCTTTCTTGTAGAGGGGGGAGAGCTGGCTTCACTGGGCCGCCCCGGCTAGCCTTTCCCGGTGGACGATCTACACAGGTGGGCACAAAGGCTGCGTCGCGCCCACAGCTACTCTAGGTAGGTTTAGACCAGGGCGGGAAGTCCCGGGATCCTGGTGTGTCCAGAGCCTCCAAAGTTGCAGGAATCCCAAGTCGTCCGGAGCCCCGTTTCTGCCCAAATCCCTGGGAGGATGACCCTATCCTTCTTCGGTGACACAGCAAGACAGGGCTCCAAGGAGTGGTGGGTCTTGCTCTTTTCGCTGGGCCTGAAATAAGACCGCTGCCTGGAGGCCTTCCCTCTGCCCACTCTTGCCTCACGAGCCCACAAGGCAGCAGCGGACACCCCTTCTCCAACCAGGTTCTTCATCCCAGGGCAAGTGCTCCAAGATTCTGCATAGAGACCCACCGGGCTCTTTTGGGTGGCGGTGGCAACCATCAGCACATATCCTGATCACCCAGGAGCCTCCAGGACACAAGCAAGAGAGACTAGCTTTGGAGACTGCCAGCCTCCCCTTCCTTCTGCTATCTCCTCCTCTCTCCTTCCACGGAGCACTTTTGCATTCCTCCTTAGGCCAAGATACCTGGGAGCTGCCACTAAGACACACCCATGCCCACCCATACACACACAGAGAATCTCACCCAAATTTACACGCCCACACACTCATACACACACACATACACACACGCACACACACACACACACACACACACACACACACACACAGAGGCGCACGTGCACAGGTACACAGACACATATCCTCAGGCTCCTCTGGATTGTCTCCCATGGGATGATGAAGTCTGGGCACAAGTTTGACACCAGCCTGAAACTTGGGTAGCAAGCCAGCTTGTGTCTTGAGCCCCCGCCTGCCCCCCGCATCTCTCTCTGCGTGTGGCTCTGGTGTTCTCCAGACTCCAGTAAGTTCCCACTGCTCCTATCTAGTCTGAGGTCCCCTCCCTGTGTCTGACTGCAGCTCCAGGGTCAGAGCCTGAGGTTTCCACTGGCATCTTGGCTCCAAGGCCTTTGCCCTTCCAGCTAGCCAGCGTCCTTTTCACAGCTTTGAGGCAGAACCCTTCCATGAGTCTCATTGACTGGACCACTTGCTTCTGGTAACTCTAGGTGCGATTGGAGATGCCAAAGGGCAAGAGAAAGTGGGTCTTGAATGGTCATTTTTCTTGGGACAGTGGCTCCCTGGAGCTGTGTTCAAGGCACCTCTGGCTAGATACATCCTGGAAATGGAGCTCATGGGCGCTCCTGTGAGCAGGATGCTTCCCTGTATTTCTAGGGCAGCCGGGACCAGGGAACTAGATCCTGACAGGTGCCAGAGGAGGCCCTGGGTACTGGTGGCATCCCAGGACAGGGCACTTGTTCCTAGGCACAGAGTGGGCCGGCCATCAGCCCCATAGTAGGCTCTCTAGACTGATTTTCTACTCAGGTGAGCATGAGTGCAGTGACTGAGTGGCTCTAGGGAGAGGGGACTGCGGACAGTGTCTGGCCTTGCCTCCCGGAGTCCCTGTCGGGAACACCATCCTGGAGGAGTTGGATCTCCAGGTGGACTGTGCCTTGAATTTCAGCCCAGGGGGATAAGGAAGGTGATTCCCTGTGAGTTGCAGGCCTTCTGGAGGCCTGGGACCATCCAGATTTCCCGCGAGAACTGGTCACAGGAGAAAGAAGACCACCAGGAACAATCAGTCAATGAAAACTAGAGGGCCACAATGTCTTGCCCGATGTCCTCCGGACACTGCAGAGTCCCTGGGTCCCGGCTGACACCGAAGACAATCATGCGGGGGTCCTGTGGGGTCGCTAGCAAGACTGCAGCGCCTTCCTGAGAAGCCTGAGCCTGAGGCTGCAGCAGGCTGGAGTTACACCCCTCTCAGCTCGGTGCTAGGGACCCATTTTTCCCAGGCGCCCGTGCGCATGCGCACGACCAAGAGCCCACAGTTGAAAAAGAAAGAAGAGCCTTCAGGCTCAGCCAGGGGACTCCAGCCTGGGATCTAGGCAGTGCAGAGACCCAGGCAGGTGGGGTCGGGCTTAGTGGAAGGCACTGCAGGGCTGCCTGGTGACTTTCAGGCCTGCGTGGCTGGCGCAGCTAGTCCCTCTGGCCCAGATGCACTTCGTTTTGGGCCTGTCCGCCTTCAGTGCAGGAAGTGCTGAGAGGCGGCTGGGCTGTGCAGGCTCAGCTCCTGGGCAGCTCTTTTGCCTTTCTTGTAGAGGGGGGAGAGCTGGCTTCACTGGGCCGCCCCGGCTAGCCTTTCCCGGTGGACGATCTACACTGGTGGGCACAAAGGCTGCGTCGCACCCACAGCTACTCTAGGTAGGTTTAGACCAGGGCGGGAAGTCCCGGGATCCTGGTGTGTCCAGAGCCTCCAAAGTTGCAGGAATGCCGAGTCGTCCGGAGCCCCGTTTCTGCCCAAATCCCTGGGAGGATGACCCTATCCTTCCTCGGTGACACAGCAAGACAGGGCTCCAAGGAGTGGTGGGTCTTGCTCTTTTCGCTGGGCCTGAAATAAGACCGCTGCCTGGAGGCCTTCCCTCTGCCCACTCTTGCCTCACGAGCCCACAAGGCAGCAGCGGACACCCCTTCTCCAACCAGGTTCTTCATCCCAGGGCAAATGCTCCAAGATTCTGCATAGAGACCCACCGGGCTCTTTTGGGTGGCGGTGGCAACCATCAGCACATATCCTGATCACCCAGGAGCCTCCAGGACACAAGCAAGAGAGACTAGCTTTGGAGACTGCCAGCCTCCCCTTCCTTCTGCTATCTCCTCCTCTCTCCTTCCACGGAGCACTTTTGCATTCCTCCTTAGGCCAAGATATCTGGGAGCTGCCACTAAGACACACCCATGCCCACCCATACACACACAGAGGATCTCACCCAAATTTACACGCCCACACACTCATACACACACACATACACACACGCACACACACACACACACACACAGAGGCACACACAGAGGCGCACGTGCACAGGTACACAGACACATATCCTCAGGCTCCTCTGGATTGTCTCCCATGGGATGATGAAGTCTGGGCACAAGTTTGACACCAGCCTGAAACTTGGGTAGCAAGCCAGCTTGTGTCTTGAGCCCCCGCCTGCCCCCCCCATCTCTCTCTGCGTGTGGCTCTGGTGTTCTCCAGACTCCAGTAAGTTCCCACTGCTCCTATCTAGTCTGAGGTCCCCTCCCTGTGTCTGACTGCAGCTCCAGGGTCAGAGCCTGAGGTTTCCACTGGCATCTTGGCTCCAAGGCCTTTGCCCTTCCAGCTAGCCAGCGTCCTTTTCACAGCTTTGAGGCAGAACCCTTCCATGAGTCTCATCGACTGGACCACTTGCTTCTGGTAACTCTAGGTGCGATTGGAGATGCCAAAGGGCAAGAGAAAGTGGGTCTTGAATGGTCATTTTTCTTGGGACAGTGGCTCCCTGGAGCTGTGTTCAAGGCACCTCTGGCTAGATACATCCTGGAAATGGAGCTCATGGGCGCTCCTGTGAGCAGGATGCTTCCCTGTATTTCTAGGGCAGCCGGGACCAGGGAACTAGATCCTGACAGGTGCCAGAGGAGGCCCTGGGTACTGGTGGCATCCCAGGACAGGGCACTTGTTCCTAGGCACAGAGTGGGCCGGGCATCAGCCCCATAGTAGGCTCTCTAGACTGATTTTCTACTCAGGTGAGCATGAGTGCAGTGACTGAGTGGCTCTAGGGAGAGGGGACTGCGGACAGTGTCTGGCCTTGCCTCCCGGAGTCCCTGTCGGGAACACCATCCTGGAGGAGTTGGATCCCCAGGTGGACTGTGCCTTGAATTTCAGCCCAGGGGGATAAGGAAGGTGATTCCCTGTGAGTTGCAGGCCTTCTGGAGGCCTGGGACCATCCAGATTTCCCGCGAGAACTGGTCACAGGAGAAAGAAGACCACCAGGAACAATCAGTCAATGAAAACTAGAGGGCCACAATGTCTTGCCCGATGTCCTCCGGACACTGCAGAGTCCCTGGGTCCCGGCTGACACCGAAGACAATCATGCGGGGGTCCTGTGGGGTCGCTAGCAAGACTGCAGCGCCTTCCTGAGAAGCCTGAGCCTGAGGCTGCAGCAGGCTGGAGTTACACCCCTCTCAGCTCGGTGCTAGGGACCCACTTTTACCAGGCGCCCGTGCGCATGCGCACGACCAAGAGCCCACATTTGAAAAAGAAAGAAGAGCCTTCAGGCTCAGCCAGGGGACTCCAGCCTGGGATCTAGGCAGTGCAGAGACCCAGGCAGGTGGGGTCGGGCTTAGTGGAAGGCACTGCAGGGCTGCCTGGTGACTTTCAGGCCTGCGTGGCTGGCGCAGCTAGTCCCTCTGGCCCAGATGCACTTCGTTTTGGGCCTGTCCGCCTTCAGTGCAGGAAGTGCTGAGAGGCGGCTGGGCTGTGCAGGCTCAGCTCCTGGGCAGCTCTTTTGCCTTTCTTGTAGAGGGGGGAGAGCTGGCTTCACTGGGCCGCCCCGGCTAGCCTTTCCCGGTGGACGATCTACACAGGTGGGCACAAAGGCTGCGTCGCGCCCACAGCTACTCTAGGTAGGTTTAGACCAGTGCGGGAAGTCCCGGGATCCTGGTGTGTCCAGAGCCTCCAAAGTTGCAGGAATGCCGAGTCGTCCGGAGCCCCGTTTCTGCCCAAATCCCTGGGAGGATGACCCTATCCTTCCTCGGTGACACAGCAAGACAGGGCTCCAAGGAGTGGTGGGTCTTGCTCTTTTCGCTGGGCCTGAAATAAGACCGCTGCCTGGAGGCCTTCCCTCTGCCCACTCTTGCCTCACGAGCCCACAAGGCAGCAGCGGACACCCCTTCTCCAACCAGGTTCTTCATCCCAGGGCAAATGCTCCAAGATTCTGCATAGAGACCCACCGGGCTCTTTTGGGTGGCGGTGGCAACCATCAGCACATATCCTGATCACCCAGGAGCCTCCAGGACACAAGCAAGAGAGACTAGCTTTGGAGACTGCCAGCCTCCCCTTCCTTCTGCTATCTCCTCCTCTCTCCTTCCACGGAGCACTTTTGCATTCCTCCTTAGGCCAAGATACCTGGGAGCTGCCACTAAGACACACCCCTGCCCACCCATACACACACAGAGAATCTCACCCAAATTTACACGCCCACACACTCATACACACACACATACACACACGCGCGCACACACACACACACACACACACACACACAGAGGCGCTCGTGCACAGGTACACAGACACATATCCTCAGGCTCCTCTGGATTGTCTCCCATGGGATGATGAAGTCTGGGCACTAGTTTGACACCAGCCTGAAACTTGGGTAGCAAGCCAGCTTGTGTCTTGAGCCCCCGCCTGCCCCCCACATCTCTCTCTGCGTGTGGCTCTGGTGTTCTCCAGACTCCAGTAAGTTCCCACTGCTCCTATCTAGTCTGAGGTCCCCTCCCTGTGTCTGACTGCAGCTCCAGGGTCAGAGCCTGAGGTTTCCACTGGCATCTTGGCTCCAAGGCCTTTGCCCTTCCAGCTAGCCAGCGTCCTTTTCACAGCTTTGAGGCAGAACCCTTCCATGAGTCTCATCGACTGGACCACTTGCTTCTGGTAACTCTAGGTGCGATTGGAGATGCCAAAGGGCAAGAGAAAGTGGGTCTTGAATGGTCATTTTTCTTGGGACAGTGGCTCCCTGGAGCTGTGTTCAAGGCACCTCTGGCTAGATACATCCTGGAAATGGAGCTCATGGGCGCTCCTGTGAGCAGGATGCTTCCCTGTATTTCTAGGGCAGCCGGGACCAGGGAACTAGATCCTGACAGGTGCCAGAGGAGGCCCTGGGTACTGGTGGCATCCCAGGACAGGGCACTTGTTCCTAGGCACAGAGTGGGCCGGGCATCAGCCCCATAGTAGGCTCTCTAGACTGATTTTCTACTCAGGTGAGCATGAGTGCAGTGACTGAGTGGCTCTAGGGAGAGGGGACTGCGGACAGTGTCTGGCCTTGCCTCCCGGAGTCCCTGTCGGGAACACCATCCTGGAGGAATTGGATCCCCAGGTGGACTGTGCCTTGAATTTCAGCCCAGGGGGGATGAGGAAGGTGATTCCCTGTGAGTTGCAGGCCTTGTGGAGGCCTAGGACCATCCAGATTTCCCGCGAGAACTGGTCACAGGAGAAAGAAGACCACCAGGAACAATCAGTCAATGAAAACTACAGGGCCACAATGTCTTGCCCGATGTCCTCCGGACACTGCAGAGTCCCTGGGTCCCGGCTGACACTGAAGACAATCATGCGGGGGTCCTGTGGGGTCGCTAGCAAGACTGCAGCGCCTTCCTGAGAAGCCTGAGCCTGAGGCTGCAGCAGGCTGGAGTTACACCCCTCTCAGCTCGGTGCTAGGGACCCATTTTTCCCAGGCGCCCGTGCGCATGCGCACGACCAAGAGCCCACAGTTGAAAAAGAAAGAAGAGCCTTCAGGCTCAGCCAGGGGACTCCAGCCTGGGATCTAGGCAGTGCAGAGACCCAGGCAGGTGGGGTCGGGCTTAGTGGAAGGCACTGCAGGGCTGCCTGGTGACTTTCAGGCCTGCGTGGCTGGCGCAGCTAGTCCCTCTGGCCCAGATGCACTTCGTTTTGGGCCTGTCCGCCTTCAGTGCAGGAAGTGCTGAGAGGCGGCTGGGCTGTGCAGGCTCAGCTCCTGGGCAGCTCTTTTGCCTTTCTTGTAGAGGGGGGAGAGCTGGCTTCACTGGGCCGCCCCGGCTAGCCTTTCCCGGTGGACGATCTACACAGGTGGGCACAAAGGCTGCGTCGCGCCCACAGCTACTCTAGGTAGGTTTAGACCAGGGCGGGAAGTCCCGGGATCCTGGTGTGTCCAGAGCCTCCAAAGTTGCAGGAATCCCAAGTCGTCCGGAGCCCCGTTTCTGCCAAAATCCCTGGGAGGATGACCCTATCCTTCTTCGGTGACACAGCAAGACAGGGCTCCAAGGAGTGGTGGGTCTTGCTCTTTTCGCTGGGCCTGAAATAAGACCGCTGCCTGGAGGCCTTCCCTCTGCCCACTCTTGCCCCACGAGCCCACAAGGCAGCAGCGGACACCCCTTCTCCATCCAGGTTTTTCATCCCAGTGCTCCAAGATTCTGCATAGAGACCCACCGGGCTCTTTTGGGTGGCGGTGGCAACCATCAGCACATATCCTGATCACCCAGGAGCCTCCAGGACACAAGGAAGAGAGACTAGCTTTGGAGACTGCCAGCCTCCCCTTCCTTCTGCTATCTCCTCCTCTCTACTTCCATGGAGCACTTTTGCATTCCTCCTTAGGCCAAGATACCTGGGAGCTGCCACTAAGACACACCCATGCCCACCCATACACACACAGAGAATCTCACCCAAATTTACACGCCCACACACTCATACACACACACACACACACACACACACACAGAGAGAGGCACACACAGAGGCGCACGTGCACAGATACACAGACACATCTCCTCAGGCTCCTCTGGATTGTCTCCCATGGGATGATGAAGTCTGGGCACTAGTTTGACACCAGCCTGAAACTTGGGTAGCAAGCCAGCTTGTGTCTTGAGCCCCCGCACCTCCATCTCTCTCTGAGTGTGGCTCTGGTGTTCTCCAGACTCCAGTAAGTTCCCACTGCTCCTATCTAGTCTGAGGTCCCCTCCCTGTGTCTGACTGCAGCTCCAGGGTCAGAGCCTGAGGTTTCCACTGGCATCTTGGCTCCAAGGCCTTTGCCCTTCCAGCTAGCCAGCGTTCTTTTCACAGCTTTGAGGCAGAACCCTTCCATGAGTCTCATTGACTGGACCACTTGCTTCTGGTAACTCTAGGTGCGATTGGAGATGCCAAAGGGCAAGAGAAAGTGGGTCTTGAATGGTCATTTTTCTTGGGACAGTGGCTCCCTGGAGCTGTGTCCAAGGCACCTCTGGCTAGCTGCATCCTGGAAATGGAGCTCATGGGCACTCCTGTGAGCAGGATGCTTCCCTGTATTTCTAGGGCAGCCGGGACCAGGGAACTAGATCCTGACAGGTGCCAGAGGAGGCCCTGGGTACTGGTGGCATCCCAGGACAGGGCACTTGTTCCTAGGCACAGAGTGGGCCGGCCATCAGCCCCATAGTAGGCTCTCTAGACTGATTTTCTACTCAGGTGAGCATGAGTGCAGTGACTGAGTGGCTCTAGGGAGAGGGGACTGCGGACAGTGTCTGGCCTTGCCTCCCGGAGTCCCTGTCGGGAGCAGCATCCTGGAGGAGTTGGATCCCCAGGTGGACTGTGCCTTGAATTTCAGCCCAGGGGGGCTGAGGAAGGTGATTCCCTGTGAGTTGCAGGCCTTGTGGAGGCCTAGGACCATCCAGATTTCCCGCGAGAACTGGTCACAGGAGAAAGAAGACCACCAGGAACAATCAGTCAATGAAAACTACAGGGCCACAATGTCTTGCCCGATGTCCTCCGGACACTGCAGAGTCCCTGGGTCCCGGCTGACACTGAAGACAATCATGCGGGGGTCCTGTGGGGTCGCTAGCAAGACTGCAGGGCCTTCCTGAGAAGCCTGAGCCTGAGGCTGCAGCAGGCTGGAGTTACACCCCTCTCAGCTTGGTGCTAGGGATCCATTTTTCCCAGGCGCCCGTGCGCATGCGCACGACCAAGAGCCCACATTTAAAAAAGAAAGAAGAGCCTTCAGGCTCAGCCAGGGGACTCCAGCCTGGGATCTAGGCAGTGCAGAGACCCAGGCAGGTGGGGTCGGGCTTAGTGGAAGGCACTGCAGGGCTGCCTGGTGACTTTCAGGCCTGCGTGGCTGGCGCAGCTAGTCCCTCTGGCCCAGATGCACTTCGTTTTGGGCCTGTCCGCCTTCAGTGCAGGAAGTGCTGAGAGGCGGCTGGGCTGTGCAGGCTCAGCTCCTGGGCAGCTCTTTTGCCTTTCTTGTAGAGGGGGGAGAGCTGGCTTCACTGGGCCGCCCCGGCTAGCCTTTCCCGGTGGACGATCTACACAGGTGGGCACAAAGGCTGCGTCGCGCCCACAGCTACTCTAGGTAGGTTTAGACCAGGGCGATAAGTCCCGGGATCCTGGTGTGTCCAGAGCCTCCAAAGTTGCAGGAATCCCAAGTCGTCCGGAGCCCCGTTTCTGCCAAAATCCCTGGGAGGATGACCCTATCCTTCTTCGGTGACACAGCAAGACAGGGCTCCAAGGAGTGGTGGGTCTTGCTCTTTTCGCTGGGCCTGAAATAAGACCGCTGCCTGGAGGCCTTCCCTCTGCCCACTCTTGCCCCACGAGCCCACAAGGCAGCAGCGGACACCCCTTCTCCATCCAGGTTTTTCATCCCAGGGCAAGTGCTCCAAGATTCTGCATAGAGACCCACCGGGCTCTTTTGGGTGGCGGTGGCAACCATCAGCACATATCCTGATCACCCAGGAGCCTCCAGGACACAAGGAAGAGAGACTAGCTTTGGAGACTGCCAGCCTCCCCTTCCTTCTGCTATCTCCTCCTCTCTACTTCCATGGAGCACTTTTGCATTCCTCCTTAGGCCAAGATACCTGGGAGCTGCCACTAAGACACACCCATGCCCACCCATACACACACAGAGACTCTCACCCAAATTTACACGCCCACACACTCATACACACACACACACACACACAGACACACACACACACACACACACACAGAGAGGCACACACAGAGGCGCACGTGCACAGATACACAGACACATCTCCTCAGGCTCCTCTGGATTGTCTCCCATGGGATGATGAAGTCTGGGCACTAGTTTGACACCAGCCTGAAACTTGGGTAGCAAGCCAGCTTGTGTCTTGAGCCCCCGCACCCCCATCTCTCTCTGAGTGTGGCTCTGGTGTTCTCCAGACTCCAGTAAGTTCCCACTGCTCCTATCTAGTCTGAGGTCCCCTCCCTGTGTCTGACTGCAGCTCCAGGGTCAGAGCCTGAGGTTTCCACTGGCATCTTGGCTCCAAGGCCTTTGCCCTTCCAGCTAGCCAGCGTTCTTTTCACAGCTTTGAGGCAGAACCCTTCCATGAGTCTCATTGACTGGACCACTTGCTTCTGGTAACTCTAGGTGCGATTGGAGATGCCAAAGGGCAAGAGAAAGTGGGTCTTGAATGGTCATTTTTCTTGGGACAGTGGCTCCCTGGAGCTGTGTCCAAGGCACCTCTGGCTAGCTGCATCCTGGAAATGGAGCTCATGGGCACTCCTGTGAGCAGGATGCTTCCCTGTATTTCTAGGGCAGCCGGGACCAGGGAACTAGATCCTGACAGGTGCCAGAGGAGGCCCTGGGTACTGGTGGCATCCCAGGACAGGGCACTTGTTCCTAGGCACAGAGTGGGCCGGCCATCAGCCCCATAGTAGGCTCTCTAGACTGATTTTCTACTCAGGTGAGCATGAGTGCAGTGACTGAGTGGCTCTAGGGAGAGGGGACTGCGGACAGTGTCTGGCCTTGCCTCCCGGAGTCCCTGTCGGGAGCAGCATCCTGGAGGAGTTGGATCCCCAGGTGGACTGTGCCTTGAATTTCAGCCCAGGGGGGCTGAGGAAGGTGATTCCCTGTGAGTTGCAGGCCTTGTGGAGGCCTAGGACCATCCAGATTTCCCGCGAGAACTGGTCACAGGAGAAAGAAGACCACCAGGAACAATCAGTCAATGAAAACTACAGGGCCACAATGTCTTGCCCGATGTCCTCCGGACACTGCAGAGTCCCTGGGTCCCGGCTGACACTGAAGACAATCATGCGGGGGTCCTGTGGGGTCGCTAGCAAGACTGCAGGCGCCTTCCTGAGAAGCCTGAGCCTGAGGCTGCAGCAGGCTGGAGTTACACCCCTCTCAGCTCGGTGCTAGGGATCCATTTTTCCCAGGCGCCCGTGCGCATGCGCACGACCAAGAGCCCACATTTGAAAAAGAAAGAAGAGCCTTCAGGCTCAGCCAGGGGACTCCAGCCTGGGATCTAGGCAGTGCAGAGACCCAGGCAGGTGGGGTCGGGCTTAGTGGAAGGCACTGCAGGGCTGCCTGGTGACTTTCAGGCCTGCGTGGCTGGCGCAGCTAGTCCCTCTGGCCCAGATGCACTTCGTTTTGGGCCTGTCCGCCTTCAGTGCAGGAAGTGCTGAGAGGCGGCTGGGCTGTGCAGGCTCAGCTCCTGGGCAGCTCTTTTGCCTTTCTTGTAGAGGGGGGAGAGCTGGCTTCACTGGGCCGCCCCGGCTAGCCTTTCCCGGTGGACGATCTACACAGGTGGGCACAAAGGCTGCGTCGCGCCCACAGCTACTCTAGGTAGGTTTAGACCAGGGCGGGAAGTCCCGGGATCCTGGTGTGTCCAGAGCCTCCAAAGTTGCAGGAATCCCAAGTCGTCCGGAGCCCCGTTTCTGCCAAAATCCCTGGGAGGATGACCCTATCCTTCTTCGGTGACACAGCAAGACAGGGCTCCAAGGAGTGGTGGGTCTTGCTCTTTTCGCTGGGCCTGAAATAAGACCGCTGCCTGGAGGCCTTCCCTCTGCCCACTCTTGCCCCACGAGCCCACAAGGCAGCAGCGGACACCCCTTCTCCATCCAGGTTTTTCATCCCAGGGCAAGTGCTCCAAGATTCTGCATAGAGACCCACCGGGCTCTTTTGGGTGGCGGTGGCAACCATCAGCACATATCCTGATCACCCAGGAGCCTCCAGGACACAAGGAAGAGAGACTAGCTTTGGAGACTGCCAGCCTCCCCTTCCTTCTGCTATCTCCTCCTCTCTCCTTCCATGGAGCACTTTTGCATTCCTCCTTAGGCCAAGATACCTGGGAGCTGCCACTAAGACACACCCATGCCCACCCATACACACACAGAGACTCTCACCCAAATTTACACGCCCACACACTCATACACACACACACACACACACACACACACACAGAGAGAGAGGCACACACAGAGGCACACGTGCACAGATACATAGACACATCTCCTCAGGCTCCTCTGGATTGTCTCCCATGGGATGATGAAGTCTGGGCACTAGTTTGACACCAGCCTGAAACTTGGGTAGCAAGCCAGCTTGTGTCTTGAGCCCCCGCACCCCCCATCTCTCTCTGAGTGTGGCTCTGGTGTTCTCCAGACTCCAGTAAGTTCCCACTGCTCCTATCTAGTCTGAGGTCCCCTCCCTGTGTCTGACTGCAGCTCCAGGGTCAGAGCCTGAGGTTTCCACTGGCATCTTGGCTCCAAGGCCTTTGCCCTTCCAGCTAGCCAGCGTTCTTTTCACAGCTTTGAGGCAGAACCCTTCCATGAGTCTCATTGACTGGACCACTTGCTTCTGGTAACTCTAGGTGCGATTGGAGATGCCAAAGGGCAAGAGAAAGTGGGTCTTGAATGGTCATTTTTCTTGGGACAGTGGCTCCCTGGAGCTGTGTCCAAGGCACCTCTGGCTAGCTGCATCCTGGAAATGGAGCTCATGGGCACTCCTGTGAGCAGGATGCTTCCCTGTATTTCTAGGGCAGCCGGGACCAGGGAACTAGATCCTGACAGGTGCCAGAGGAGGCCCTGGGTACTGGTGGCATCCCAGGACAGGGCACTTGTTCCTAGGCACAGAGTGGGCCGGCCATCAGCCCCATAGTAGGCTCTCTAGACTGATTTTCTACTCAGGTGAGCATGAGTGCAGTGACTGAGTGGCTCTAGGGAGAGGGGACTGCGGACAGTGTCTGGCCTTGCCTCCCGGAGTCCCTGTCGGGAGCAGCATCCTGGAGGAGTTGGATCCCCAGGTGGACTGTGCCTTGAATTTCAGCCCAGGGGGGATGAGGAAGGTGATTCCCTGTGAGTTGCAGGCCTTGTGGAGGCCTAGGACCATCCAGATTTCCCGCGAGAACTGGTCACAGGAGAAAGAAGACCACCAGGAACAATCAGTCAATGAAAACTACAGGGCCACAATGTCTTGCCCGATGTCCTCCGGACACTGCAGAGTCCCTGGGTCCCGGCTGACACTGAAGACAATCATGCGGGGGTCCTGTGGGGTCGCTAGCAAGACTGCAGGGCCTTCCTGAGAAGCCTGAGCCTGAGGCTGCAGCAGGCTGGAGTTACACCCCTCTCAGCTTCGGTGCTAGGGACCCATTTTTCCCAGGCGCCCGTGCGCATGCGCACGACCAAGAGCCCACATTTGAAAAAGAAAGAAGAGCCTTCAGGCTCAGCCAGGGGACTCCAGCCTGGGATCTAGGCAGTGCAGAGACCCAGGCAGGTGGGGTCGGGCTTAGTGGAAGGCACTGCAGGGCTGCCTGGTGACTTTCAGGCCTGCGTGGCTGGCGCAGCTAGTCCCTCTGGCCCAGATGCACTTCGTTTTGGGCCTGTCCGCCTTCAGTGCAGGAAGTGCTGAGAGGCGGCTGGGCTGTGCAGGCTCAGCTCCTGGGCAGCTCTTTTGCCTTTCTTGTAGAGGGGGGAGAGCTGGCTTCACTGGGCCGCCCCGGCTAGCCTTTCCCGGTGGACGATCTACACAGGTGGGCACAAAGGCTGCGTCGCGCCCACAGCTACTCTAGGTAGGTTTAGACCAGGGCGGGAAGTCCCGGGATCCTGGTGTGTCCAGAGCCTCCAAAGTTGCAGGAATCCCAAGTCGTCCGGAGCCCCGTTTCTGCCAAAATCCCTGGGAGGATGACCCTATCCTTCTTCGGTGACACAGCAAGACAGGGCTCCAAGGAGTGGTGGGTCTTGCTCTTTTCGCTGGGCCTGAAATAAGACCGCTGCCTGGAGGCCTTCCCTCTGCCCACTCTTGCCCCACGAGCCCACAAGGCAGCAGCGGACACCCCTTCTCCATCCAGGTTCTTCATCCCAGGGCAAGTGCTCCAAGATTCTGCATAGAGACCCACCGGGCTCTTTGGGTGGCGGTGGCAACCATCAGCACATATCCTGATCACCCAGGAGCCTCCAGGACACAAGGAAGAGAGACTAGCTTTGGAGACTGCCAGCCTCCCCTTCCTTCTGCTATCTCCTCCTCTCTCCTTCCATGGAGCACTTTTGCATTCCTCCTTAGGCCAAGATACCTGGGAGCTGCCACTAAGACACACCCATGCCCACCCATACACACACAGAGAATCTCACCCAAATTTACACGCCCACACACTCATACACACACACACACACACACACACACACACAGAGGCACACACAGAGGCGCACGTGCACAGATACACAGACACATCTCCTCAGGCTCCTCTGGATTGTCTCCCATGGGATGATGAAGTCTGGGCACTAGTTTGACACCAGCCTGAAACTTGGGTAGCAAGCCAGCTTGTGTCTTGAGCCCCCGCACCCCCCATCTCTCTCTGAGTGTGGCTCTGGTGTTCTCCAGACTCCAGTAAGTTCCCACTGCTCCTATCTAGTCTGAGGTCCCCTCCCTGTGTCTGACTGCAGCTCCAGGGTCAGAGCCTGAGGTTTCCACTGGCATCTTGGCTCCAAGGCCTTTGCCCTTCCAGCTAGCCAGCGTTCTTTTCACAGCTTTGAGGCAGAACCCTTCCATGAGTCTCATTGACTGGACCACTTGCTTCTGGTAACTCTAGGTGCGATTGGAGATGCCAAAGGGCAAGAGAAAGTGGGTCTTGAATGGTCATTTTTCTTGGGACAGTGGCTCCCTGGAGCTGTGTCCAAGGCACCTCTGGCTAGCTGCATCCTGGAAATGGAGCTCATGGGCACTCCTGTGAGCAGGATGCTTCCCTGTATTTCTAGGGCAGCCGGGACCAGGGAACTAGATCCTGACAGGTGCCAGAGGAGGCCCTGGGTACTGGTGGCATCCCAGGACAGGGCACTTGTTCCTAGGCACAGAGTGGGCCGGCCATCAGCCCCATAGTAGGCTCTCTAGACTGATTTTCTACTCAGGTGAGCATGAGTGCAGTGACTGAGTGGCTCTAGGGAGAGGGGACTGCGGACAGTGTCTGGCCTTGCCTCCCGGAGTCCCTGTCGGGAGCAGCATCCTGGAGGAGTTGGATCCCCAGGTGGACTGTGCCTTGAATTTCAGCCCAGGGGGGATGAGGAAGGTGATTCCCTGTGAGTTGCAGGCCTTGTGGAGGCCTGGGACCATCCAGATTTCCCGCGAGAACTGGTCACAGGAGAAAGAAGACCACCAGGAACAATCAGTCAATGAAAACTACAGGGCCACAATGTCTTGCCCGATGTCCTCCGGACACTGCAGAGTCCCTGGGTCCCGGCTGACACTGAAGACAATCCTGCGGGGGTCCTGTGGGGTCGCTAGCAAGACTGCAGGGCCTTCCTGAGAAGCCTGAGCCTGAGGCTGCAGCAGGCTGGAGTTACACCCCTCTCAGCTCGGTGCTAGGGATCCATTTTTCCCAGGCGCCCGTGCGCATGCGCACGACCAAGAGCCCACATTTGAAAAAGAAAGAAGAGCCTTCAGGCTCAGCCAGGGGACTCCAGCCTGGGATCTAGGCAGTGCAGAGACCCAGGCAGGTGGGGTCGGGCTTAGTGGAAGGCACTGCAGGGCTGCCTGGTGACTTTCAGGCCTGCGTGGCTGGCGCAGCTAGTCCCTCTGGCCCAGATGCACTTCGTTTTGGGCCTGTCCGCCTTCAGTGCAGGAAGTGCTGAGAGGCGGCTGGGCTGTGCAGGCTCAGCTCCTGGGCAGCTCTTTTGCCTTTCTTGTAGAGGGGGGAGAGCTGGCTTCACTGGGCCGCCCCGGCTAGCCTTTCCCGGTGGACGATCTACACAGGTGGGCACAAAGGCTGCGTCGCGCCCACAGCTACTCTAGGTAGGTTTAGACCAGGGCGGGAAGTCCCGGGATCCTGGTGTGTCCAGAGCCTCCAAAGTTGCAGGAATCCCAAGTCGTCCGGAGCCCCGTTTCTGCCAAATCCCTGGGAGGATGACCCTATCCTTCTTCGGTGACACAGCAAGACAGGGCTCCAAGGAGTGGTGGGTCTTGCTCTTTTCGCTGGGCCTGAAATAAGACCGCTGCCTGGAGGCCTTCCCTCTGCCCACTCTTGCCCCACGAGCCCACAAGGCAGCAGCGGACACCCCTTCTCCATCCAGGTTCTTCATCCCAGGGCAAGTGCTCCAAGATTCTGCATAGAGACCCACCGGGCTCTTTTGGGTGGCGGTGGCAACCATCAGCACATATCCTGATCACCCAGGAGCCTCCAGGACACAAGGAAGAGAGACTAGCTTTGGAGACTGCCAGCCTCCCCTTCCTTCTGCTATCTCCTCCTCTCTACTTCCATCGGAGCACTTTTGCATTCCTCCTTAGGCCAAGATACCTGGGAGCTGCCACTAAGACACACCCATGCCCACCCATACACACACAGAGAATCTCACCCAAATTTACACGCCCACACACTCATACACACACACACACACACACACACACACACACACACACAGAGAGGCACACACAGAGGCGCACGTGCACAGATACACAGACACATCTCCTCAGGCTCCTCTGGATTGTCTCCCATGGGATGATGAAGTCTGGGCACTAGTTTGACACCAGCCTGAAACTTGGGTAGCAAGCCAGCTTGTGTCTTGAGCCCCCGCACCCCCCATCTCTCTCTGAGTGTGGCTCTGGTGTTCTCCAGACTCCAGTAAGTTCCCACTGCTCCTATCTAGTCTGAGGTCCCCTCCCTGTGTCTGACTGCAGCTCCAGGGTCAGAGCCTGAGGTTTCCACTGGCATCTTGGCTCCAAGGCCTTTGCCCTTCCAGCTAGCCAGCGTTCTTTTCACAGCTTTGAGGCAGAACCCTTCCATGAGTCTCATTGACTGGACCACTTGCTTCTGGTAACTCTAGGTGCGATTGGAGATGCCAAAGGGCAAGAGAAAGTGGGTCTTGAATGGTCATTTTTCTTGGGACAGTGGCTCCCTGGAGCTGTGTCCAAGGCACCTCTGGCTAGCTGCATCCTGGAAATGGAGCTCATGGGCACTCCTGTGAGCAGGATGCTTCCCTGTATTTCTAGGGCAGCCGGGACCAGGGAACTAGATCCTGACAGGTGCCAGAGGAGGCCCTGGGTACTGGTGGCATCCCAGGACAGGGCACTTGTTCCTAGGCACAGAGTGGGCCGGCCATCAGCCCCATAGTAGGCTCTCTAGACTGATTTTCTACTCAGGTGAGCATGAGTGCAGTGACTGAGTGGCTCTAGGGAGAGGGGACTGCGGACAGTGTCTGGCCTTGCCTCCCGGAGTCCCTGTCGGGAGCAGCATCCTGGAGGAGTTGGATCCCCAGGTGGACTGTGCCTTGAATTTCAGCCCAGGGGGGATGAGGAAGGTGATTCCCTGTGAGTTGCAGGCCTTGTGGAGGCCTAGGACCATCCAGATTTCCCGCGAGAACTGGTCACAGGAGAAAGAAGACCACCAGGAACAATCAGTCAATGAAAACTACAGGGCCACAATGTCTTGCCCGATGTCCTCCGGACACTGCAGAGTCCCTGGGTCCCGGCTGACACCTGAAGACAATCATGCGGGGGTCCTGTGGGGTCGCTAGCAAGACTGCAGCGCCTTCCTGAGAAGCCTGAGCCTGAGGCTGCAGCAGGCTGGAGTTACACCCCTCTCAGCTCGGTGCTAGGGACCCATTTTTCCCAGGCGCCCGTGCGCATGCGCACGACCAAGAGCCCACATTTGAAAAAGAAAGAAGAGCCTTCAGGCTCAGCCAGGGGACTCCAGCCTGGGATCTAGGCAGTGCAGAGACCCAGGCAGGTGGGGTCGGGCTTAGTGGAAGGCACTGCAGGGCTGCCTGGTGACTTTCAGGCCTGCGTGGCTGGCGCAGCTAGTCCCTCTGGCCCAGATGCACTTCGTTTTGGGCCTGTCCGCCTTCAGTGCAGGAAGTGCTGAGAGGCGGCTGGGCTGTGCAGGCTCAGCTCCTGGGCAGCTCTTTTGCCTTTCTTGTAGAGGGGGGAGAGCTGGCTTCACTGGGCCGCCCCGGCTAGCCTTTCCCGGTGGACGATCTACACAGGTGGGCACAAAGGCTGCGTCGCGCCCACAGCTACTCTAGGTAGGTTTAGACCAGTGCGGGAAGTCCCGGGATCCTGGTGTGTCCAGAGCCTCCAAAGTTGCAGGAATGCCGAGTCGTCCGGAGCCCCGTTTCTGCCCAAATCCCTGGGAGGATGACCCTATCCTTCCTCGGTGACACAGCAAGACAGGGCTCCAAGGAGTGGTGGGTCTTGCTCTTTTCGCTGGGCCTGAAATAAGACCGCTGCCTGGAGGCCTTCCCTCTGCCCACTCTTGCCTCACGAGCCCACAAGGCAGCAGCGGACACCCCTTCTCCATCCAGGTTCTTCATCCCAGGGCAAGTGCTCCAAGATTCTGCATAGAGACCCACCGGGCTCTTTTGGGTGGCGGTGGCAACCATCAGCACATATCCTGATCACCCAGGAGCCTCCAGGACACAAGCAAGAGAGACTAGCTTTGGAGACTGCCAGCCTCCCCTTCCTTCTGCTATCTCCTCCTCTCTACTTCCACGGAGCACTTTTGCATTCCTCCTTAGGCCAAGATACCTGGGAGCTGCCACTAAGACACACCCATGCCCACCCATACACACACAGAGAATCTCACCCAAATTTACACGCCCACACACTCATACACACACACACACACACACACACACACACACACACACACACACACACACACACACAGAGGCGCACGTGCACAGATACACAGACACATATCCTCAGGCTCCTCTGGATTGTCTCCCATGGGATGATGAAGTCTGGGCACTAGTTTGACACCAGCCTGAAACTTGGGTAGCAAGCCAGCTTGTGTCTTGAGCCCCCCCACCCCCCATCTCTCTCTGAGTGTGGCTCTGGTGTTCTCCAGACTCCAGTAAGTTCCCACTGCTCCTATCTAGTCTGAGGTCCCCTCCCTGTGTCTGACTGCAGCTCCAGGGTCAGAGCCTGAGGTTTCCACTGGCATCTTGGCTCCAAGGCCTTTGCCCTTCCAGCTAGCCAGCGTTCTTTCACAGCTTGAGGCAGAACCCTTCCATGAGTCTCATTGACTGGACCACTTGCTTCTGGTAACTCTAGGTGCGATTGGAGATGCCAAAGGGCAAGAGAAAGTGGGTCTTGAATGGTCATTTTTCTTGGGACAGTGGCTCCCTGGAGCTGTGTTCCAAGGCACCTCTGGCTAGATACATCCTGGAAATGGAGCTCATGGGCACTCCTGTGAGCAGGATGCTTCCCTGTATTTCTAGGGCAGCCGGGACCAGGGAACTAGATCCTGACAGGTGCCAGAGGAGGCCCTGGGTACTGGTGGCATCCCAGGACAGGGCACTTGTTCCTAGGCACAGAGTGGGCCGGCCATCAGCCCCATAGTAGGCTCTCTAGACTGATTTTCTACTCAGGTGAGCATGAGTGCAGTGACTGAGTGGCTCTAGGGAGAGGGGACTGCGGACAGTGTCTGGCCTTGCCTCCCGGAGTCCCTGTCGGGAGCACCATCCTGGAGGAGTTGGATCCCCAGGTGGACTGTGCCTTGAATTTCAGCCCAGGGGGGATGAGGAAGGTGATTCCCTGTGAGTTGCAGGCCTTGTGGAGGCCTAGGGACCATCCAGATTTCCCGCGAGAACTGGTCACAGGAGAAAGAAGACCACCAGGAACAATCAGTCAATGAAAACTACAGGGCCACAATGTCTTGCCCGATGTCCTCCGGACACTGCAGAGTCCCTGGGTCCCGGCTGACACTGAAGACAATCATGCGGGGGTCCTGTGGGGTCGCTAGCAAGACTGCAGCGCCTTCCTGAGAAGCCTGAGCCTGAGGCTGCAGCAGGCTGGAGTTACACCCCTCTCAGCTCGGTGCTAGGGACCCATTTTTCCCAGGCGCCCGTGCGCATGCGCACGACCAAGAGCCCACATTTGAAAAAGAAAGAAGAGCCTTCAGGCTCAGCCAGGGGACTCCAGCCTGGGATCTAGGCAGTGCAGAGACCCAGGCAGGTGGGGTCGGGCTTAGTGGAAGGCACTGCAGGGCTGCCTGGTGACTTTCAGGCCTGCGTGGCTGGCGCAGCTAGTCCCTCTGGCCCAGATGCACTTCGTTTTGGGCCTGTCCGCCTTCAGTGCAGGAAGTGCTGAGAGGCGGCTGGGCTGTGCAGGCTCAGCTCCTGGGCAGCTCTTTTGCCTTTCTTGTAGAGGGGGGAGAGCTGGCTTCACTGGGCCGCCCCGGCTAGCCTTTCCCGGTGGACGATCTACACAGGTGGGCACAAAGGCTGCGTCGCGCCCACAGCTACTCTAGGTAGGTTTAGACCAGTGCGGGAAGTCCCGGGATCCTGGTGTGTCCAGAGCCTCCAAAGTTGCAGGAATGCCGAGTCGTCCGGAGCCCCGTTTCTGCCCAAAATCCCTGGGAGGATGACCCTATCCTTCCTCGGTGACACAGCAAGACAGGGCTCCAAGGAGTGGTGGGTCTTGCTCTTTCGCTGGGCCTGAAATAAGACCGCTGCCTGGAGGCCTTCCCTCTGCCCACTCTTGCCCACGAGCCCACAAGGCAGCAGCGGACACCCCTTCTCCATCCAGGTTCTTCATCCCAGGGCAAGTGCTCCAAGATTCTGCATAGAGACCCACCGGGCTCTTTTGGGTGGCGGTGGCAACCATCAGCACATATCCTGATCACCCAGGAGCCTCCAGGACACAAGGAAGAGAGACTAGCTTTGGAGACTGCCAGCCTCCCCTTCCTTCTGCTATCTCCTCCTCTCTACTTCCACGGAGCACTTTTGCATTCCTCCTTAGGCCAAGATACCTGGGAGCTGCCACTAAGACACACCCATGCCCACCCATACACACACAGAGAATCTCACCCAAATTTACACACACACTCATACACACACACATACACACACACACACACACACACACACACACACAGAGCACACACAGAGGCGCACGTGCACAGATACACAGACACATATCCTCAGGCTCCTCTGGATTGTCTCCCATGGGATGATGAAGTCTGGGCACTAGTTTGACACCAGCCTGAAACTTGGGTAGCAAGCCAGCTTGTGTCTTGAGCCCCCGCACCCCCCCATCTCTCTCTGAGTGTGGCTCTGGTGTTCTCCAGACTCCAGTAAGTTCCCACTGCTCCTATCTAGTCTGAGGTCCCCTCCCTGTGTCTGACTGCAGCTCCAGGGTCAGAGCCTGAGGTTTCCACTGGCATCTTGGCTCCAAGGCCTTTGCCCTTCCAGCTAGCCAGCGTTCTTTTCACAGCTTTGAGGCAGAACCCTTCCATGAGTCTCATTGACTGGACCACTTGCTTCTGGTAACTCTAGGTGCGATTGGAGATGCCAAAGGGCAAGAGAAAGTGGGTCTTGAATGGTCATTTTTCTTGGGACAGTGGCTCCCTGGAGCTGTGTCCAAGGCACCTCTGGCTAGCTGCATCCTGGAAATGGAGCTCATGGGCACTCCTGTGAGCAGGATGCTTCCCTGTATTTCTAGGGCAGCCGGGACCAGGGAACTAGATCCTGACAGGTGCCAGAGGAGGCCCTGGGTACTGGTGGCATCCCAGGACAGGGCACTTGTTCCTAGGCACAGAGTGGGCCGGGCATCAGCCCCATAGTAGGCTCTCTAGACTGATTTTCTACTCAGGTGAGCATGAGTGCAGTGACTGAGTGGCTCTAGGGAGAGGGGACTGCGGACAGTGTCTGGCCTTGCCTCCCGGAGTCCCTGTCGGGAGCAGCATCCTGGAGGAGTTGGATCCCCAGGTGGACTGTGCCTTGAATTTCAGCCCAGGGGGGATGAGGAAGGTGATTCCCTGTGAGTTGCAGGCCTTGTGGAGGCCTAGGGACCATCCAGATTTCCCGCGAGAACTGGTCACAGGAGAAAGAAGACCACCAGGAACAATCAGTCAATGAAAACTACAGGGCCACAATGTCTTGCCCGATGTCCTCCGGACACTGCAGAGTCCCTGGGTCCCGGCTGACACTGAAGACAATCATGCGGGGGTCCTGTGGGGTCGCTAGCAAGACTGCAGCGCCTTCCTGAGAAGCCTGAGCCTGAGGCTGCAGCAGGCTGGAGTTACACACCCTCTCAGCTCGGTGCTAGGGACCCATTTTTCCCAGGCGCCCGTGCGCATGCGCACGACCAAGAGCCCACATTTGAAAAAGAAAGAAGAGCCTTCAGGCTCAGCCAGGGGACTCCAGCCTGGGATCTAGGCAGTGCAGAGACCCAGGCAGGTGGGGTCGGGCTTAGTGGAAGGCACTGCAGGGCTGCCTGGTGACTTTCAGGCCTGCGTGGCTGGCGCAGCTAGTCCCTCTGGCCCAGATGCACTTCGTTTTGGGCCTGTCCGCCTTCAGTGCAGGAAGTGCTGAGAGGCGGCTGGGCTGTGCAGGGCTCAGCTCCTGGGCAGCTCTTTTGCCTTTCTTGTAGAGGGGGGAGAGCTGGCTTCACTGGGCCGCCCCGGCTAGCCTTTCCCGGTGGACGATCTACACAGGTGGGCACAAAGGCTGCGTCGCGCCCACAGCTACTCTAGGTAGGTTTAGACCAGTGCGGGAAGTCCCGGGATCCTGGTGTGTCCAGAGCCTCCAAAGTTGCAGGAATGCCGAGTCGTCCGGAGCCCCGTTTCTGCCCAAATCCCTGGGAGGATGACCCTATCCTTCTTCGGTGACACAGCAAGACAGGGCTCCAAGGAGTGGTGGGTCTTGCTCTTTTCGCTGGGCCTGAAATAAGACCGCTGCCTGGAGGCCTTCCCTCTGCCCACTCTTGCCCCACGAGCCCACAAGGCAGCAGCGGACACCCCTTCTCCATCCAGGTTCTTCATCCCAGGGCAAGTGCTCCAAGATTCTGCATAGAGACCCACCGGGCTCTTTTGGGTGGCGGTGGCAACCATCAGCACATATCCTGATCACCCAGGAGCCTCCAGGACACAAGGAAGAGAGACTAGCTTTGGAGACTGCCAGCCTCCCCTTCCTTCTGCTATCTCCTCCTCTCTACTTCCACGGAGCACTTTTGCATTCCTCCTTAGGCCAAGATACCTGGGAGCTGCCACTAAGACACACCCATGCCCACCCATACACACACAGAGAATCTCACCCAAATTTACACGCCCACACACTCATACACACACACACACACACACACACACACACACACACACAGAGGCACACACAGAGGCGCACGTGCACAGATACACAGACACATATCCTCAGGCTCCTCTGGATTGTCTCCCATGGGATGATGAAGTCTGGGCACTAGTTTGACACCAGCCTGAAACTTGGGTAGCAAGCCAGCTTGTGTCTTGAGCCCCCGCACCCCCCATCTCTCTCTGAGTGTGGCTCTGGTGTTCTCCAGACTCCAGTAAGTTCCCACTGCTCCTATCTAGTCTGAGGTCCCCTCCCTGTGTCTGACTGCAGCTCCAGGGTCAGAGCCTGAGGTTTCCACTGGCATCTTGGCTCCAAGGCCTTTGCCCTTCCAGCTAGCCAGCGTTCTTTTCACAGCTTTGAGGCAGAACCCTTCCATGAGTCTCATTGACTGGACCACTTGCTTCTGGTAACTCTAGGTGCGATTGGAGATGCCAAAGGGCAAGAGAAAGTGGGTCTTGAATGGTCATTTTTCTTGGGACAGTGGCTCCCTGGAGCTGTGTCCAAGGCACCTCTGGCTAGCTGCATCCTGGAAATGGAGCTCATGGGCACTCCTGTGAGCAGGATGCTTCCCTGTATTTCTAGGGCAGCCGGGACCAGGGAACTAGATCCTGACAGGTGCCAGAGGAGGCCCTGGGTACTGGTGGCATCCCAGGACAGGGCACTTGTTCCTAGGCACAGAGTGGGCCGGCCATCAGCCCCATAGTAGGCTCTCTAGACTGATTTTCTACTCAGGTGAGCATGAGTGCAGTGACTGAGTGGCTCTAGGGAGAGGGGACTGCGGACAGTGTCTGGCCTTGCCTCCCGGAGTCCCTGTCGGGAGCAGCATCCTGGAGGAGTTGGATCCCCAGGTGGACTGTGCCTTGAATTTCAGCCCAGGGGGGATGAGGAAGGTGATTCCCTGTGAGTTGCAGGCCTTGTGGAGGCCTAGGACCATCCAGATTTCCCGCGAGAACTGGTCACAGGAGAAAGAAGACCACCAGGAACAATCAGTCAATGAAAACTACAGGGCCACAATGTCTTGCCCGATGTCCTCCGGACACTGCAGAGTCCCTGGGTCCCGGCTGACACTGAAGACAATCATGCGGGGGTCCTGTGGGGTCGCTAGCAAGACTGCAGCGCCTTCCTGAGAAGCCTGAGCCTGAGGCTGCAGCAGGCTGGAGTTACACCCCTCTCAGCTCGGTGCTAGGGACCCATTTTTCCCAGGCGCCCGTGCGCATGCGCACGACCAAGAGCCCACATTTGAAAAAGAAAGAAGAGCCTTCAGGCTCAGCCAGGGGACTCCAGCCTGGGATCTAGGCAGTGCAGAGACCCAGGCAGGTGGGGTCGGGCTTAGTGGAAGGCACTGCAGGGCTGCCTGGTGACTTTCAGGCCTGCGTGGCTGGCGCAGCTAGTCCCTCTGGCCCAGATGCACTTCGTTTTGGGCCTGTCCGCCTTCAGTGCAGGAAGTGCTGAGAGGCGGCTGGGCTGTGCAGGCTCAGCTCCTGGGCAGCTCTTTTGCCTTTCTTGTAGAGGGGGGAGAGCTGGCTTCACTGGGCCGCCCCGGCTAGCCTTTCCCGGTGGACGATCTACACAGGTGGGCACAAAGGCTGCGTCGCGCCCACAGCTACTCTAGGTAGGTTTAGACCAGGGCGGGAAGTCCCGGGATCCTGGTGTGTCCAGAGCCTCCAAAGTTGCAGGAATCCCGAGTCGTCCGGAGCCCCGTTTCTGCCAAAATCCCTGGGAGGATGACCCTATCCTTCTTCGGTGACACAGCAAGACAGGGCTCCAAGGAGTGGTGGGTCTTGCTCTTTTCGCTGGGCCTGAAATAAGACCGCTGCCTGGAGGCCTTCCCTCTGCCCACTCTTGCCCCACGAGCCCACAAGGCAGCAGCGGACACCCCTTCTCCATCCAGGTTCTTCATCCCAGGGCAAGTGCTCCAAGATTCTGCATAGAGACCCACCGGGCTCTTTTGGGGTGGCGGTGGCAACCATCAGCACATATCCTGATCACCCAGGAGCCTCCAGGACACAAGGAAGAGAGACTAGCTTTGGAGACTGCCAGCCTCCCCTTCCTTCTGCTATCTCCTCCTCTCTACTTCCACGGAGCACTTTTGCATTCCTCCTTAGGCCAAGATACCTGGGAGCTGCCACTAAGACACACCCATGCCCACCCATACACACACAGAGAATCTCACCCAAATTTACACGCCCACACACTCATACACACACACACACACACCACACACACACACACACACAAGAGGCACACACAGAGGCTCACGTGCACAGATACACAGACACATATCCTCAGGCTCCTCTGGATTGTCTCCCATGGGATGATGAAGTCTGGGCACTAGTTTGACACCAGCCTGAAACTTGGGTAGCAAGCCAGCTTGTGTCTTGAGCCCCCCGCACCCCCCATCTCTCTCTGAGTGTGGCTCTGGTGTTCTCCAGACTCCAGTAAGTTCCCACTGCTCCTATCTAGTCTGAGGTCCCCTCCCTGTGTCTGACTGCAGCTCCAGGGTCAGAGCCTGAGGTTTCCACTGGCATCTTGGCTCCAAGGCCTTTGCCCTTCCAGCTAGCCAGCGTTCTTTTCACAGCTTTGAGGCAGAACCCTTCCATGAGTCTCATTGACTGGACCACTTGCTTCTGGTAACTCTAGGTGCGACTTGGAGATGCCAAAGGGCAAGAGAAAGTGGGTCTTGAATGGTCATTTTTCTTGGGACAGTGGCTCCCTGGAGCTGTGTCCAAGGCACCTCTGGCTAGCTGCATCCTGGAAATGGAGCTCATGGGCACTCCTGTGAGCAGGATGCTTCCCTGTATTTCTAGGGCAGCCGGGACCAGGGAACTAGATCCTGACAGGTGCCAGAGGAGGCCCTGGGTACTGGTGGCATCCCAGGACAGGGCACTTGTTCCTAGGCACAGAGTGGGCCGGCCATCAGCCCCATAGTAGGCTCTCTAGACTGATTTTCTACTCAGGTGAGCATGAGTGCAGTGACTGAGTGGCTCTAGGGAGAGGGGACTGCGGACAGTGTCTGGCCTTGCCTCCCGGAGTCCCTGTCGGGAGCAGCATCCTGGAGGAGTTGGATCCCCAGGTGGACTGTGCCTTGAATTTCAGCCCAGGGGGGATGAGGAAGGTGATTCCCTGTGAGTTGCAGGCCTTGTGGAGGCCTAGGACCATCCAGATTTCCCGCGAGAACTGGTCACAGGAGAAAGAAGACCACCAGGAACAATCAGTCAATGAAAACTACAGGGCCACAATGTCTTGCCCGATGTCCTCCGGACACTGCAGAGTCCCTGGGTCCCGGCTGACACTGAAGACAATCATGCGGGGGTCCTGTGGGGTCGCTAGCAAGACTGCAGGGCCTTCCTGAGAAGCCTGAGCCTGAGGCTGCAGCAGGCTGGAGTTACACCCCTCTCAGCTCGGTGCTAGGGACCCATTTTTCCCAGGCGCCCGTGCGCATGCGCACGACCAAGAGCCCACATTTGAAAAAGAAAGAAGAGCCTTCAGGCTCAGCCAGGGGACTCCAGCCTGGGATCTAGGCAGTGCAGAGACCCAGGCAGGTGGGGTCGGGCTTAGTGGAAGGCACTGCAGGGCTGCCTGGTGACTTTCAGGCCTGCGTGGCTGGCGCAGCTAGTCCCTCTGGCCCAGATGCACTTCGTTTTGGGCCTGTCCGCCTTCAGTGCAGGAAGTGCTGAGAGGCGGCTGGGCTGTGCAGGCTCAGCTCCTGGGCAGCTCTTTTGCCTTTCTTGTAGAGGGGGGAGAGCTGGCTTCACTGGGCCGCCCCGGCTAGCCTTTCCCGGTGGACGATCTACACAGGTGGGCACAAAGGCTGCGTCGCGCCCACAGCTACTCTAGGTAGGTTTAGACCAGGGCGGGAAGTCCCGGGATCCTGGTGTGTCCAGAGCCTCCAAAGTTGCAGGAATCCCAAGTCGTCCGGAGCCCCGTTTCTGCCAAAATCCCTGGGAGGATGACCCTATCCTTCTTCGGTGACACAGCAAGACAGGGCTCCAAGGAGTGGTGGGTCTTGCTCTTTTCGCTGGGCCTGAAATAAGACCGCTGCCTGGAGGCCTTCCCTCTGCCCACTCTTGCCCCACGAGCCCACAAGGCAGCAGCGGACACCCCTTCTCCATCCAGGTTCTTCATCCCAGGGCAAGTGCTCCAAGATTCTGCATAGAGACCCACCGGGCTCTTTTGGGTGGCGGTGGCAACCATCAGCACATATCCTGATCACCCAGGAGCCTCCAGGACACAAGGAAGAGAGACTAGCTTTGGAGACTGCCAGCCTCCCCTTCCTTCTGCTATCTCCTCCTCTCTACTTCCACGGAGCACTTTTGCATTCCTCCTTAGGCCAAGATACCTGGGAGCTGCCACTAAGACACACCCATGCCCACCCATACACACACAGAGAATCTCACCCAAATTTACACGCCCACACACTCATACACACACACACACACACACACACACACACACAGAGGCACACACAGAGGCGCACGTGCACAGATACACAGACACATATCCTCAGGCTCCTCTGGATTGTCTCCCATGGGATGATGAAGTCTGGGCACTAGTTTGACACCAGCCTGAAACTTGGGTAGCAAGCCAGCTTGTGTCTTGAGCCCCCGCACCCCCCATCTCTCTCTGAGTGTGGCTCTGGTGTTCTCCAGACTCCAGTAAGTTCCCACTGCTCCTATCTAGTCTGAGGTCCCCTCCCTGTGTCTGACTGCAGCTCCAGGGTCAGAGCCTGAGGTTTCCACTGGCATCTTGGCTCCAAGGCCTTTGCCCTTCCAGCTAGCCAGCGTTCTTTTCACAGCTTTGAGGCAGAACCCTTCCATGAGTCTCATTGACTGGACCACTTGCTTCTGGTAACTCTAGGTGCGATTGGAGATGCCAAAGGGCAAGAGAAAGTGGGTCTTGAATGGTCATTTTTCTTGGGACAGTGGCTCCCTGGAGCTGTGTCCAAGGCACCTCTGGCTAGCTGCATCCTGGAAATGGAGCTCATGGGCACTCCTGTGAGCAGGATGCTTCCCTGTATTTCTAGGGCAGCCGGGACCAGGGAACTAGATCCTGACAGGTGCCAGAGGAGGCCCTGGGTACTGGTGGCATCCCAGGACAGGGCACTTGTTCCTAGGCACAGAGTGGGCCGGCCATCAGCCCCATAGTAGGCTCTCTAGACTGATTTTCTACTCAGGTGAGCATGAGTGCAGTGACTGAGTGGCTCTAGGGAGAGGGGACTGCGGACAGTGTCTGGCCTTGCCTCCCGGAGTCCCTGTCGGGAGCAGCATCCTGGAGGAGTTGGATCCCCAGGTGGACTGTGCCTTGAATTTCAGCCCAGGGGGGATGAGGAAGGTGATTCCCTGTGAGTTGCAGGCCTTGTGGAGGCCTAGGACCATCCAGATTTCCCGCGAGAACTGGTCACAGGAGGAAAGAAGACCACCAGGAACAATCAGTCAATGAAAACTACAGGGCCACAATGTCTTGCCCGATGTCCTCCGGACACTGCAGAGTCCCTGGGTCCCGGCTGACACTGAAGACAATCATGCGGGGGTCCTGTGGGGTCGCTAGCAAGACTGCAGCGCCTTCCTGAGAAGCCTGAGCCTGAGGCTGCAGCAGGCTGGAGTTACACCCCTCTCAGCTCGGTGCTAGGGACCCATTTTTCCCAGGCGCCCGTGCGCATGAGCACGACCAAGAGCCCACATTTGAAAAAGAAAGAAGAGCCTTCAGGCTCAGCCAGGGGACTCCAGCCTGGGATCTAGGCAGTGCAGAGACCCAGGCAGGTGGGGTCGGGCTTAGTGGAAGGCACTGCAGGGCTGCCTGGTGACTTTCAGGCCTGCGTGGCTGGCGCAGCTAGTCCCTCTGGCCCAGATGCACTTCGTTTTGGGCCTGTCCGCCTTCAGTGCAGGAAGTGCTGAGAGGCGGCTGGGCTGTGCAGGCTCAGCTCCTGGGCAGCTCTTTTGCCTTTCTTGTAGAGGGGGGAGAGCTGGCTTCACTGGGCCGCCCCGGCTAGCCTTTCCCGGTGGACGATCTACACAGGTGGGCACAAAGGCTGCGTCGCGCCCACAGCTACTCTAGGTAGGTTTAGACCAGTGCGGGAAGTCCCGGGATCCTGGTGTGTCCAGAGCCTCCAAAGTTGCAGGAATTCCGAGTCGTCCGGAGCCCCGTTTCTGCCAAAATCCCTAGGAGGATGACCCTATCCTTCTTCGGTGACACAGCAAGACAGGGCTCCAGGGAGTGGTGGGTCTTGCTCTTTTCGCTGGGCCTGAAATAAGACCGCTGCCTGGAGGCCTTCCCTCTGCCCACTCTTGCCCCACGAGCCCACAAGGCAGCAGCGGACACCCCTTCTCCATCCAGGTTCTTCATCCCAGGGCAAGTGCTCCAAGATTCTGCATAGAGACCCACCGGGCTCTTTTGGGTGGCGGTGGCAACCATCAGCACATATCCTGATCACCCAGGAGCCTCCAGGACACAAGGAAGAGAGACTAGCTTTGGAGACTGCCAGCCTCCCCTTCCTTCTGCTATCTCCTCCTCTCTACTTCCACGGAGCACTTTTGCATTCCTCCTTAGGCCAAGATACCTGGGAGCTGCCACTAAGACACACCCATGCCCACCCATACACACACAGAGAATCTCACCCAAATTTACACGCCCACACACTCATACACACACACACACACACACACACACACACACACACACACAGAGGCACACACAGAGGCGCACGTGCACAGATACACAGACACATATCCTCAGGCTCCTCTGGATTGTCTCCCATGGGATGATGAAGTCTGGGCACTAGTTTGACACCAGCCTGAAACTTGGGTAGCAAGCCAGCTTGTGTCTTGAGCCCCCGCACCCCCCATCTCTCTCTGAGTGTGGCTCTGGTGTTCTCCAGACTCCAGTAAGTTCCCACTGCTCCTATCTAGTCTGAGGTCCCCTCCCTGTGTCTGACTGCAGCTCCAGGGTCAGAGCCTGAGGTTTCCACTGGCATCTTGGCTCCAAGGCCTTTGCCCTTCCAGCTAGCCAGCGTTCTTTTCACAGCTTTGAGGCAGAACCCTTCCATGAGTCTCATTGACTGGACCACTTGCTTCTGGTAACTCTAGGTGCGACTGGAGATGCCAAAGGGCAAGAGAAAGTGGGTCTTGAATGGTCATTTTTCTTGGGACAGTGGCTCCCTGGAGCTGTGTCCAAGGCACCTCTGGCTAGCTGCATCCTGGAAATGGAGCTCATGGGCACTCCTGTGAGCAGGATGCTTCCCTGTATTTCTAGGGCAGCCGGGACCAGGGAACTAGATCCTGACAGGTGCCAGAGGAGGCCCTGGGTACTGGTGGCATCCCAGGACAGGGCACTTGTTCCTAGGCACAGAGTGGGCCGGCCATCAGCCCCATAGTAGGCTCTCTAGACTGATTTTCTACTCAGGTGAGCATGAGTGCAGTGACTGAGTGGCTCTAGGGAGAGGGGACTGCGGACAGTGTCTGGCCTTGCCTCCCGGAGTCCCTGTCGGGAGCAGCATCCTGGAGGAGTTGGATCCCCAGGTGGACTGTGCCTTGAATTTCAGCCCAGGGGGGATGAGGAAGGTGATTCCCTGTGAGTTGCAGGCCTTGTGGAGGCCTAGGACCATCCAGATTTCCCGCGAGAACTGGTCACAGGAGAAAGAAGACCACCAGGAACAATCAGTCAATGAAAACTACAGGGCCACAATGTCTTGCCCGATGTCCTCCGGACACTGCAGAGTCCCTGGGTCCCGGCTGACACTGAAGACAATCATGCGGGGGTCCTGTGGGGTCGCTAGCAAGACTGCAGCGCCTTCCTGAGAAGCCTGAGCCTGAGGCTGCAGCAGGCTGGAGTTACACCCCTCTCAGCTCGGTGCTAGGGACCCATTTTTCCCAGGCGCCCGTGCGCATGCGCACGACCAAGAGCCCACATTTGAAAAAGAAAGAAGAGCCTTCAGGCTCAGCCAGGGGACTCCAGCCTGGGATCTAGGCAGTGCAGAGACCCAGGCAGGTGGGGTCGGGCTTAGTGGAAGGCACTGCAGGGCTGCCTGGTGACTTTCAGGCCTGCGTGGCTGGCGCAGCTAGTCCCTCTGGCCCAGATGCACTTCGTTTTGGGCCTGTCCGCCTTCAGTGCAGGAAGTGCTGAGAGGCGGCTGGGCTGTGCAGGCTCAGCTCCTGGGCAGCTCTTTTGCCTTTCTTGTAGAGGGGGGAGAGCTGGCTTCACTGGGCCGCCCCGGCTAGCCTTTCCCGGTGGACGATCTACACAGGTGGGCACAAAGGCTGCGTCGCGCCCACAGCTACTCTAGGTAGGTTTAGACCAGTGCGGGAAGTCCCGGGATCCTGGTGTGTCCAGAGCCTCCAAAGTTGCAGGAATCCCAAGTCGTCCGGAGCCCCGTTTCTGCCAAAATCCCTGGGAGGATGACCCTATCCTTCTTCGGTGACACAGCAAGACAGGGCTCCAAGGAGTGGTGGGTCTTGCTCTTTTCGCTGGGCCTGAAATAAGACCGCTGCCTGGAGGCCTTCCCTCTGCCCACTCTTGACCCACGAGCCCACAAGGCAGCAGCGGACACCCCTTCTCCATCCAGGTTCTTCATCCCAGGGCAAGTGCTCCAAGATTCTGCATAGAGACCCACCGGGCTCTTTTGGGTGGCGGTGGCAACCATCAGCACATATCCTGATCACCCAGGAGCCTCCAGGACACAAGCAAGAGAGACTAGCTTTGGAGACTGCCAGCCTCCCCTTCCTTCTGCTATCTCCTCCTCTCTACTTCCACGGAGCACTTTTACATTCCTCCTTAGGCCAAGATACCTGGGAGCTGCCACTAAGACACACCCATGCCCACCCATACACACACAGAGAATCTCACCCAAATTTACACGCCCACACACTCATACACACACACACACACACACACACACACACACACACACAGAGGCACACACAGAGGCGCACGTGCACAGATACACAGACACATATCCTCAGGCTCCTCTGGATTGTCTCCCATGGGATGATGAAGTCTGGGCACTAGTTTGACACCAGCCTGAAACTTGGGTAGCAAGCCAGCTTGTGTCTTGAGCCCCCGCACCCCCCATCTCTCTCTGAGTGTGGCTCTGGTGTTCTCCAGACTCCAGTAAGTTCCCACTGCTCCTATCTAGTCTGAGGTCCCCTCCCTGTGTCTGACTGCAGCTCCAGGGTCAGAGCCTGAGGTTTCCACTGGCATCTTGGCTCCAAGGCCTTTGCCCTTCCAGCTAGCCAGCGTTCTTTTCACAGCTTTGAGGCAGAACCCTTCCATGAGTCTCATTGACTGGACCACTTGCTTCTGGTAACTCTAGGTGCGATTGGAGATGCCAAAGGGCAAGAGAAAGTGGGTCTTGAATGGTCATTTTTCTTGGGACAGTGGCTCCCTGGAGCTGTGTCCAAGGCACCTCTGGCTAGCTGCATCCTGGAAATGGAGCTCATGGGCACTCCTGTGAGCAGGATGCTTCCCTGTATTTCTAGGGCAGCCGGGACCAGGGAACTAGATCCTGACAGGTGCCAGAGGAGGCCCTGGGTACTGGTGGCATCCCAGGACAGGGCACTTGTTCCTAGGCACAGAGTGGGCCGGCCATCAGCCCCATAGTAGGCTCTCTAGACTGATTTTCTACTCAGGTGAGCATGAGTGCAGTGACTGAGTGGCTCTAGGGAGAGGGGACTGCGGACAGTGTCTGGCCTTGCCTCCCGGAGTCCCTGTCGGGAGCAGCATCCTGGAGGAGTTGGATCCCCAGGTGGACTGTGCCTTGAATTTCAGCCCAGGGGGGATGAGGAAGGTGATTCCCTGTGAGTTGCAGGCCTTGTGGAGGCCTAGGACCATCCAGATTTCCCGCGAGAACTGGTCACAGGAGAAGAAGACCACCAGGAACAATCAGTCAATGAAAACTACAGGGCCACAATGTCTTGCCCGATGTCCTCCGGACACTGCAGAGTCCCTGGGTCCCGGCTGACACTGAAGACAATCATGCGGGGGTCCTGTGGGGTCGCTAGCAAGACTGCAGGGCCTTCCTGAGAAGCCTGAGCCTGAGGCTGCAGCAGGCTGGAGTTACACCCCTCTCAGCTCGGTGCTAGGGACCCATTTTTCCCAGGCGCCCGTGCGCATGCGCACGACCAAGAGCCCACATTTGAAAAAGAAAGAAGAGCCTTCAGGCTCAGCCAGGGGACTCCAGCCTGGGATCTAGGCAGTGCAGAGACCCAGGCAGGTGGGGTCGGGCTTAGTGGAAGGCACTGCAGGGCTGCCTGGTGACTTTCAGGCCTGCGTGGCTGGCGCAGCTAGTCCCTCTGGCCCAGATGCACTTCGTTTTGGGCCTGTCCGCCTTCAGTGCAGGAAGTGCTGAGAGGCGGCTGGGCTGTGCAGGCTCAGCTCCTGGGCAGCTCTTTTGCCTTTCTTGTAGAGGGGGGAGAGCTGGCTTCACTGGGCCGCCCCGGCTAGCCTTTCCCGGTGGACGATCTACACAGGTGGGCACAAAGGCTGCGTCGCGCCCACAGCTACTCTAGGTAGGTTTAGACCAGGGCGGGAAGTCCCGGGATCCTGGTGTGTCCAGAGCCTCCAAAGTTGCAGGAATCCCGAGTCGTCCGGAGCCCCGTTTCTGCCAAAATCCCTAGGAGGATGACCCTATCCTTCTTCGGTGACACAGCAAGACAGGGCTCCAGGGAGTGGTGGGTCTTGCTCTTTTCGCTGGGCCTGAAATAAGACCGCTGCCTGGAGGCCTTCCCTCTGCCCACTCTTGCCCCACGAGCCCACAAGGCAGCAGCGGACACCCCTTCTCCATCCAGGTTCTTCATCCCAGGGCAAGTGCTCCAAGATTCTGCATAGAGACCCACCGGGCTCTTTTGGGTGGCGGTGGCAACCATCAGCACATATCCTGATCACCCAGGAGCCTCCAGGACACAAGGAAGAGAGACTAGCTTTGGAGACTGCCAGCCTCCCCTTCCTTCTGCTATCTCCTCCTCTCTACTTCCATGGAGCACTTTTGCATTCCTCCTTAGGCCAAGATACCTGGGAGCTGCCACTAAGACACACCCATGCCCACCCATACACACACAGAGAATCTCACCCAAATTTACACGCCCACACACTCATACACACACACACACACACACACACACACACACACACAGAGGCACACACAGAGGCGCACGTGCACAGATACACAGACACATATCCTCAGGCTCCTCTGGATTGTCTCCCATGGGATGATGAAGTCTGGGCACTAGTTTGACACCAGCCTGAAACTTGGGTAGCAAGCCAGCTTGTGTCTTGAGCCCCCGCACCCCCCATCTCTCTCTGAGTGTGGCTCTGGTGTTCTCCAGACTCCAGTAAGTTCCCACTGCTCCTATCTAGTCTGAGGTCCCCTCCCTGTGTCTGACTGCAGCTCCAGGGTCAGAGCCTGAGGTTTCCACTGGCATCTTGGCTCCAAGGCCTTTGCCCTTCCAGCTAGCCAGCGTTCTTTTCACAGCTTTGAGGCAGAACCCTTCCATGAGTCTCATTGACTGGACCACTTGCTTCTGGTAACTCTAGGTGCGACTGGAGATGCCAAAGGGCAAGAGAAAGTGGGTCTTGAATGGTCATTTTTCTTGGGACAGTGGCTCCCTGGAGCTGTGTCCAAGGCACCTCTGGCTAGCTGCATCCTGGAAATGGAGCTCATGGGCACTCCTGTGAGCAGGATGCTTCCCTGTATTTCTAGGGCAGCCGGGACCAGGGAACTAGATCCTGACAGGTGCCAGAGGAGGCCCTGGGTACTGGTGGCATCCCAGGACAGGGCACTTGTTCCTAGGCACAGAGTGGGCCGGCCATCAGCCCCATAGTAGGCTCTCTAGACTGATTTTCTACTCAGGTGAGCATGAGTGCAGTGACTGAGTGGCTCTAGGGAGAGGGGACTGCGGACAGTGTCTGGCCTTGCCTCCCGGAGTCCCTGTCGGGAGCAGCATCCTGGAGGAGTTGGATCCCCAGGTGGACTGTGCCTTGAATTTCAGCCCAGGGGGGATGAGGAAGGTGATTCCCTGTGAGTTGCAGGCCTTGTGGAGGCCTAGGACCATCCAGATTTCCCGCGAGAACTGGTCACAGGAGAAAGAAGACCACCAGGAACAATCAGTCAATGAAAACTACAGGGCCACAATGTCTTGCCCGATGTCCTCCGGACACTGCAGAGTCCCTGGGTCCCGGCTGACACTGAAGACAATCATGCGGGGGGTCCTGTGGGGTCGCTAGCAAGACTGCAGGGCCTTCCTGAGAAGCCTGAGCCTGAGGCTGCAGCAGGCTGGAGTTACACCCCTCTCAGCTCGGTGCTAGGGACCCATTTTTCCCAGGCGCCCGTGCGCATGCGCACGACCAAGAGCCCACATTTGAAAAAGAAAGAAGAGCCTTCAGGCTCAGCCAGGGGACTCCAGCCTGGGATCTAGGCAGTGCAGAGACCCAGGCAGGTGGGGTCGGGCTTAGTGGAAGGCACTGCAGGGCTGCCTGGTGACTTTCAGGCCTGCGTGGCTGGCGCAGCTAGTCCCTCTGGCCCAGATGCACTTCGTTTTGGGCCTGTCCGCCTTCAGTGCAGGAAGTGCTGAGAGGCGGCTGGGCTGTGCAGGCTCAGCTCCTGGGCAGCTCTTTTGCCTTTCTTGTAGAGGGGGGAGAGCTGGCTTCACTGGGCCGCCCCGGCTAGCCTTTCCCGGTGGACGATCTACACAGGTGGGCACAAAGGCTGCGTCGCGCCCACAGCTACTCTAGGTAGGTTTAGACCAGGGCGGGAAGTCCCGGGATCCTGGTGTGTCCAGAGCCTCCAAAGTTGCAGGAATGCCGAGTCGTCCGGAGCCCCGTTTCTGCCCAAATCCCTGGGAGGATGACCCTATCCTTCTTCGGTGACACAGCAAGACAGGGCTCCAAGGAGTGGTGGGTCTTGCTCTTTTCGCTGGGCCTGAAATAAGACCGCTGCCTGGAGGCCTTCCCTCTGCCCACTCTTGCCCCACGAGCCCACAAGGCAGCAGCGGACACCCCTTCTCCATCCAGGTTCTTCATCCCAGGGCAAGTGCTCCAAGATTCTGCATAGAGACCCACCGGGCTCTTTTGGGTGGCGGTGGCAACCATCAGCACATATCCTGATCACCCAGGAGCCTCCAGGACACAAGGAAGAGAGACTAGCTTTGGAGACTGCCAGCCTCCACTTCCTTCTGCTATCTCCTCCTCTCTACTTCCATGGAGCACTTTTGCATTCCTCCTTAGGCCAAGATACCTGGGAGCTGCCACTAAGACACACCCATGCCCACCCATACACACACAGAGAATCTCACCCAAATTTACACGCCCACACACTCATACACACACACACACACACACACACCACACACAGAGGCACACACAGAGGCGCACGTGCACAGATACACAGACACATATCCTCAGGCTCCTCTGGATTGTCTCCCATGGGATGATGAAGTCTGGGCACTAGTTTGACACCAGCCTGAAACTTGGGTAGCAAGCCAGCTTGTGTCTTGAGCCCCCGCACCCCCCATCTCTCTCTGAGTGTGGCTCTGGTGTTCTCCAGACTCCAGTAAGTTCCCACTGCTCCTATCTAGTCTGAGGTCCCCTCCCTGTGTCTGACTGCAGCTCCAGGGTCAGAGCCTGAGGTTTCCACTGGCATCTTGGCTCCAAGGCCTTTGCCCTTCCAGCTAGCCAGCGTTCTTTTCACAGCTTTGAGGCAGAACCCTTCCATGAGTCTCATTGACTGGACCACTTGCTTCTGGTAACTCTAGGTGCGATTGGAGATGCCAAAGGGCAAGAGAAAGTGGGTCTTGAATGGTCATTTTTCTTGGGACAGTGGCTCCCTGGAGCTGTGTCCAAGGCACCTCTGGCTAGCTGCATCCTGGAAATGGAGCTCATGGGCACTCCTGTGAGCAGGATGCTTCCCTGTATTTCTAGGGCAGCCGGGACGAGGGAACTAGATCCTGACAGGTGCCAGAGGAGGCCCTGGGTACTGGTGGCATCCCAGGACAGGGCACTTGTTCCTAGGCACAGAGTGGGCCGGCCATCAGCCCCATAGTAGGCTCTCTAGACTGATTTTCTACTCAGGTGAGCATGAGTGCAGTGACTGAGTGGCTCTAGGGAGAGGGGACTGCGGACAGTGTCTGGCCTTGCCTCCCGGAGTCCCTGTCGGGAGCAGCATCCTGGAGGAGTTGGATCCCCAGGTGGACTGTGCCTTGAATTTCAGCCCAGGGGGGATGAGGAAGGTGATTCCCTGTGAGTTGCAGGCCTTGTGGAGGCCTAGGACCATCCAGATTTCCCGCGAGAACTGGTCACAGGAGAAAGAAGACCACCAGGAACAATCAGTCAATGAAAACTACAGGGCCACAATGTCTTGCCCGATGTCCTCCGGACACTGCAGAGTCCCTGGGTCCCGGCTGACACTGAAGACAATCATGCGGGGGTCCTGTGGGGTCGCTAGCAAGACTGCAGCGCCTTCCTGAGAAGCCTGAGCCTGAGGCTGCAGCAGGCTGGAGTTACACCCCTCTCAGCTCGGTGCTAGGGACCCATTTTTCCCAGGCGCCCGTGCGCATGAGCACGACCAAGAGCCCACATTTGAAAAAGAAAGAAGAGCCTTCAGGCTCAGCCAGGGGACTCCAGCCTGGGATCTAGGCAGTGCAGAGACCCAGGCAGGTGGGGTCGGGCTTAGTGGAAGGCACTGCAGGGCTGCCTGGTGACTTTCAGGCCTGCGTGGCTGGCGCAGCTAGTCCCTCTGGCCCAGATGCACTTCGTTTTGGGCCTGTCCGCCTTCAGTGCAGGAAGTGCTGAGAGGCGGCTGGGCTGTGCAGGCTCAGCTCCTGGGCAGCTCTTTTGCCTTTCTTGTAGAGGGGGGAGAGCTGGCTTCACTGGGCCGCCCCGGCTAGCCTTTCCCGGTGGACGATCTACACAGGTGGGCACAAAGGCTGCGTCGCGCCCACAGCTACTCTAGGTAGGTTTAGACCAGTGCGGGAAGTCCCGGGATCCTGGTGTGTCCAGAGCCTCCAAAGTTGCAGGAATGCCGAGTCGTCCGGAGCCCCGTTTCTGCCAAAATCCCTAGGAGGATGACCCTATCCTTCTTCGGTGACACAGCAAGACAGGGCTCCAGGGAGTGGTGGGTCTTGCTCTTTTCGCTGGGCCTGAAATAAGACCGCTGCCTGGAGGCCTTCCCTCTGCCCACTCTTGCCCCACGAGCCCACAAGGCAGCAGCGGACACCCCTTCTCCATCCAGGTTCTTCATCCCAGGGCAAGTGCTCCAAGATTCTGCATAGAGACCCACCGGGCTCTTTGGGTGGCGGTGGCAACCATCAGCACATATCCTGATCACCCAGGAGCCTCCAGGACACAAGGAAGAGAGACTAGCTTTGGAGACTGCCAGCCTCCACTTCCTTCTGCTATCTCCTCCTCTCTACTTCCATGGAGCACTTTTGCATTCCTCCTTAGGCCAAGATACCTGGGAGCTGCCACTAAGACACACCCATGCCCACCCATACACACACAGAGAATCTCACCCAAATTTACACGCCCACACACTCATACACACACACACACACACACACACACACACACACACAGAGGCACACACAGAGGCGCACGTGCACAGATACACAGACACATCTCCTCAGGCTCCTCTGGATTGTCTCCCATGGGATGATGAAGTCTGGGCACTAGTTTGACACCAGCCTGAAACTTGGGTAGCAAGCCAGCTTGTGTCTTGAGCCCCCGCACCCCCCATCTCTCTCTGAGTGTGGCTCTGGTGTTCTCCAGACTCCAGTAAGTTCCCACTGCTCCTATCTAGTCTGAGGTCCCCTCCCTGTGTCTGACTGCAGCTCCAGGGTCAGAGCCTGAGGTTTCCACTGGCATCTTGGCTCCAAGGCCTTTGCCCTTCCAGCTAGCCAGCATTCTTTTCACAGCTTTGAGGCAGAACCCTTCCATGAGTCTCATTGACTGGACCACTTGCTTCTGGTAACTCTAGGTGCGATTGGAGATGCCAAAGGGCAAGAGAAAGTGGGTCTTGAATGGTCATTTTTCTTGGGACAGTGGCTCCCTGGAGCTGTGTCCAAGGCACCTCTGGCTAGCTGCATCCTGGAAATGGAGCTCATGGGCACTCCTGTGAGCAGGATGCTTCCCTGTATTTCTAGGGCAGCCGGGACCAGGGAACTAGATCCTGACAGGTGCCAGAGGAGGCCCTGGGTACTGGTGGCATCCCAGGACAGGGCACTTGTTCCTAGGCACAGAGTGGGCCGGCCATCAGCCCCATAGTAGGCTCTCTAGACTGATTTTCTACTCAGGTGAGCATGAGTGCAGTGACTGAGTGGCTCTAGGGAGAGGGGACTGCGGACAGTGTCTGGCCTTGCCTCCCGGAGTCCCTGTCGGGAGCAGCATCCTGGAGGAGTTGGATCCCCAGGTGGACTGTGCCTTGAATTTCAGCCCAGGGGGGATGAGGAAGGTGATTCCCTGTGAGTTGCAGGCCTTGTGGAGGCCTAGGACCATCCAGATTTCCCGCGAGAACTGGTCACAGGAGGAAAGAAGACCACCAGGAACAATCAGTCAATGAAAACTACAGGGCCACAATGTCTTGCCCGATGTCCTCCGGACACTGCAGAGTCCCTGGGTCCCGGCTGACACTGAAGACAATCATGCGGGGGTCCTGTGGGGTCGCTAGCAAGACTGCAGGGCCTTCCTGAGAAGCCTGAGCCTGAGGCTGCAGCAGGCTGGAGTTACACCCCTCTCAGCTCGGTGCTAGGGACCCATTTTTCCCAGGCGCCCGTGCGCATGCGCACGACCAAGAGCCCACATTTGAAAAAGAAAGAAGAGCCTTCAGGCTCAGCCAGGGGACTCCAGCCTGGGATCTAGGCAGTGCAGAGACCCAGGCAGGTGGGGTCGGGCTTAGTGGAAGGCACTGCAGGGCTGCCTGGTGACTTTCAGGCCTGCGTGGCTGGCGCAGCTAGTCCCTCTGGCCCAGATGCACTTCGTTTTGGGCCTGTCCGCCTTCAGTGCAGGAAGTGCTGAGAGGCGGCTGGGCTGTGCAGGCTCAGCTCCTGGGCAGCTCTTTTGCCTTTCTTGTAGAGGGGGGAGAGCTGGCTTCACTGGGCCGCCCCGGCTAGCCTTTCCCGGTGGACGATCTACACAGGTGGGCACAAAGGCTGCGTCGCGCCCACAGCTACTCTAGGTAGGTTTAGACCAGTGCGGGAAGTCCCGGGATCCTGGTGTGTCCAGAGCCTCCAAAGTTGCAGGAATCCCAGAGTCGTCCGGAGCCCCGTTTCTGCCAAAATCCCTGGGAGGATGACCCTATCCTTCTTCGGTGACACAGCAAGACAGGGCTCCAAGGAGTGGTGGGTCTTGCTCTTTTCGCTGGGCCTGAAATAAGACCGCTGCCTGGAGGCCTTCCCTCTGCCCACTCTTGCCCCACGAGCCCACAAGGCAGCAGCGGACACCCCTTCTCCATCCAGGTTCTTCATCCCAGGGCAAGTGCTCCAAGATTCTGCATAGAGACCCACCGGGCTCTTTTGGGTGGCGGTGGCAACCATCAGCACATATCCTGATCACCCAGGAGCCTCCAGGACACAAGGAAGAGAGACTAGCTTTGGAGACTGCCAGCCTCCCCTTCCTTCTGCTATCTCCTCCTCTCTACTTCCACGGAGCACTTTTGCATTCCTCCTTAGGCCAAGATACCTGGGAGCTGCCACTAAGACACACCCATGCCCACCCATACACACACAGAGAATCTCACCCAAATTTACACGCCCACACACTCATACACACACACACACACACACACACACGCACACACAGAGGCACACACAGAGGCGCACGTGCACAGATACACAGACACATCTCCTCAGGCTCCTCTGGATTGTCTCCCATGGGATGATGAAGTCTGGGCACTAGTTTGACACCAGCCTGAAACTTGGGTAGCAAGCCAGCTTGTGTCTTGAGCCCCCGCACCCCCCATCTCTCTCTGAGTGTGGCTCTGGTGTTCTCCAGACTCCAGTAAGTTCCCACTGCTCCTATCTAGTCTGAGGTCCCCTCCCTGTGTCTGACTGCAGCTCCAGGGTCAGAGCCTGAGGTTTCCACTGGCATCTTGGCTCCAAGGCCTTTGCCCTTCCAGCTAGCCAGCGTTCTTTTCACAGCTTTGAGGCAGAACCCTTCCATGAGTCTCATTGACTGGACCACTTGCTTCTGGTAACTCTAGGTGCGATTGGAGATGCCAAAGGGCAAGAGAAAGTGGGTCTTGAATGGTCATTTTTCTTGGGACAGTGGCTCCCTGGAGCTGTGTCCAAGGCACCTCTGGCTAGCTGCATCCTGGAAATGGAGCTCATGGGCACTCCTGTGAGCAGGATGCTTCCCTGTATTTCTAGGGCAGCCGGGACCAGGGAACTAGATCCTGACAGGTGCCAGAGGAGGCCCTGGGTACTGGTGTCATCCCAGGACAGGGCACTTGTTCCTAGGCACAGAGTGGGCCGGCCATCAGCCCCATAGTAGGCTCTCTAGACTGATTTTCTACTCAGGTGAGCATGAGTGCAGTGACTGAGTGGCTCTAGGGAGAGGGGACTGCGGACAGTGTCTGGCCTTGCCTCCCGGAGTCCCTGTCGGGAGCAGCATCCTGGAGGAGTTGGATCCCCAGGTGGACTGTGCCTTGAATTTCAGCCCAGGGGGGATGAGGAAGGTGATTCCCTGTGAGTTGCAGGCCTTGTGGAGGCCTAGGACCATCCAGATTTCCCGCGAGAACTGGTCACAGGAGGAAAGAAGACCACCAGGAACAATCAGTCAATGAAAACTACAGGGCCACAATGTCTTGCCCGATGTCCTCCGGACACTGCAGAGTCCCTGGGTCCCGGCTGACACTGAAGACAATCATGCGGGGGTCCTGTGGGGTCGCTAGCAAGACTGCAGGGCCTTCCTGAGAAGCCTGAGCCTGAGGCTGCAGCAGGCTGGAGTTACACCCCTCTCAGCTCGGTGCTAGGGACCCATTTTTCCCAGGCGCCCGTGCGCATGCGCACGACCAAGAGCCCACATTTGAAAAAGAAAGAAGAGCCTTCAGGCTCAGCCAGGGGACTCCAGCCTGGGATCTAGGCAGTGCAGAGACCCAGGCAGGTGGGGTCGGGCTTAGTGGAAGGCACTGCAGGGCTGCCTGGTGACTCTCAGGCCTGCGTGGCTGGCGCAGCTAGTCCCTCTGGCCCAGATGCACTTCGTTTTGGGCCTGTCCGCCTTCAGTGCAGGAAGTGCTGAGAGGCGGCTGGGCTGTGCAGGCTCAGCTCCTGGGCAGCTCTTTTGCCTTTCTTGTAGAGGGGGGAGAGCTGGCTTCACTGGGCCGCCCCGGCTAGCCTTTCCCGGTGGACGATCTACACAGGTGGGCACAAAGGCTGCGTCGCGCCCACAGCTACTCTAGGTAGGTTTAGACCAGTGCGGGAAGTCCCGGGATCCTGGTGTGTCCAGAGCCTCCAAAGTTGCAGGAATCCCAAGTCGTCCGGAGCCCCGTTTCTGCCAAAATCCCTGGGAGGATGACCCTATCCTTCTTCGGTGACACAGCAAGACAGGGCTCCAAGGAGTGGTGGGTCTTGCTCTTTTCGCTGGACCTGAAATAAGACCGCTGCCTGGAGGCCTTCCCTCTGCCCACTCTTGCCCCACGAGCCCACAAGGCAGCAGCGGACACCCCTTCTCCATCCAGGTTCTTCATCCCAGGGCAAGTGCTCCAAGATTCTGCATAGAGACCCACCGGGCTCTTTTGGGTGGCGGTGGCAACCATCAGCACATATCCTGATCACCCAGGAGCCTCCAGGACACAAGGAAGAGAGACTAGCTTTGGAGACTGCCAGCCTCCCCTTCCTTCTGCTATCTCCTCCTCTCTACTTCCACGGAGCACTTTTGCATTCCTCCTTAGGCCAAGATACCTGGGAGCTGCCACTAAGACACACCCATGCCCACCCATACACACACAGAGAATCTCACCCAAATTTACACGCCCACACACTCATACACACACACACACAGGCACACACAGAGGCGCACGTGCACAGATACACAGACACATCTCCTCAGGCTCCTCTGGATTGTCTCCCATGGGATGATGAAGTCTGGGCACTAGTTTGACACCAGCCTGAAACTTGGGTAGCAAGCCAGCTTGTGTCTTGAGCCCCCGCACCCCCCATCTCTCTCTGAGTGTGGCTCTGGTGTTCTCCAGACTCCAGTAAGTTCCCACTGCTCCTATCTAGTCTGAGGTCCCCTCCCTGTGTCTGACTGCAGCTCCAGGGTCAGAGCCTGAGGTTTCCACTGGCATCTTGGCTCCAAGGCCTTTGCCCTTCCAGCTAGCCAGCGTTCTTTTCACAGCTTTGAGGCAGAACCCTTCCATGAGTCTCATTGACTGGACCACTTGCTTCTGGTAACTCTAGGTGCGATTGGAGATGCCAAAGGGCAAGATAAGGTGGGTCTTGAATGGTCATTTTTCTTGGGACAGTGGCTCCCTGGAGCTGTGTCCAAGGCACCTCTGGCTAGCTGCATCCTGGAAATGGAGCTCATGGGCACTCCTGTGAGCAGGATGCTTCCCTGTATTTCTAGGGCAGCCGGGACCAGGGAACTAGATCCTGACAGGTGCCAGAGGAGGCCCTGGGTACTGGTGGCATCCCAGGACAGGGCACTTGTTCCTAGGCACAGAGTGGGCCGGCCATCAGCCCCATAGTAGGCTCTCTAGACTGATTTTCTACTCAGGTGAGCATGAGTGCAGTGACTGAGTGGCTCTAGGGAGAGGGGACTGCGGACAGTGTCTGGCCTTGCCTCCCGGAGTCCCTGTCGGGAGCAGCATCCTGGAGGAGTTGGATCCCCAGGTGGACTGTGCCTTGAATTTCAGCCCAGGGGGGATGAGGAAGGTGATTCCCTGTGAGTTGCAGGCCTTGTGGAGGCCTAGGACCATCCAGATTTCCCGCGAGAACTGGTCACAGGAGAAAGAAGACCACCAGGAACAATCAGTCAATGAAAACTACAGGGCCACAATGTCTTGCCCGATGTCCTCCGGACACTGCAGAGTCCCTGGGTCCCGGCTGACACTGAAGACAATCATGCGGGGGTCCTGTGGGGTCGCTAGCAAGACTGCAGGGCCTTCCTGAGAAGCCTGAGCCTGAGGCTGCAGCAGGCTGGAGTTACACCCCTCTCAGCTCGGTGCTAGGGACCCATTTTTCCCAGGCGCCCGTGCGCATGCGCACGACCAAGAGCCCACATTTGAAAAAGAAAGAAGAGCCTTCAGGCTCAGCCAGGGGACTCCAGCCTGGGATCTAGGCAGTGCAGAGACCCAGGCAGGTGGGGTCGGGCTTAGTGGAAGGCACTGCAGGGCTGCCTGGTGACTTTCAGGCCTGCGTGGCTGGCGCAGCTAGTCCCTCTGGCCCAGATGCACTTCGTTTTGGGCCTGTCCGCCTTCAGTGCAGGAAGTGCTGAGAGGCGGCTGGGCTGTGCAGGCTCAGCTCCTGGGCAGCTCTTTTGCCTTTCTTGTAGAGGGGGGAGAGCTGGCTTCACTGGGCCGCCCCGGCTAGCCTTTCCCGGTGGACGATCTACACAGGTGGGCACAAAGGCTGCGTCGCGCCCACAGCTACTCTAGGTAGGTTTAGACCAGTGCGGGAAGTCCCGGGATCCTGGTGTGTCCAGAGCCTCCAAAGTTGCAGGAATCCCAAGTCGTCCGGAGCCCCGTTTCTGCCAAAATCCCTGGGAGGATGACCCTATCCTTCTTCGGTGACACAGCAAGACAGGGCTCCAAGGAGTGGTGGGTCTTGCTCTTTTCGCTGGGCCTGAAATAAGACCGCTGCCTGGAGGCCTTCCCTCGGCCCACTCTTGCCCCACGAGCCCACAAGGCAGCAGCGGACACCCCTTCTCCATCCAGGTTCTTCATCCCAGGGCAAGTGCTCCAAGATTCTGCATAGAGACCCACCGGGCTCTTTGGGGTGGCGGTGGCAACCATCAGCACATATCCTGATCACCCAGGAGCCTCCAGGACACAAGGAAGAGAGACTAGCTTTGGAGACTGCCAGCCTCCCCTTCCTTCTGCTATCTCCTCCTCTCTACTTCCACGGAGCACTTTTGCATTCCTCCTTAGGCCAAGATACCTGGGAGCTGCCACTAAGACACACCCATGCCCACCCATACACACACAGAGAATCTCACCCAAATTTACACGCCCACACACTCATACACACACACACACACACACACACACACACACAGAGGCACACAGAGGCGCACGTGCACAGATACACAGACACATCTCCTCAGGCTCCTCTGGATTGTCTCCCATGGGATGATGAAGTCTGGGCACTAGTTTGACACCAGCCTGAAACTTGGGTAGCAAGCCAGCTTGTGTCTTGAGCCCCCGCACCCCCCATCTCTCTCTGAGTGTGGCTCTGGTGTTCTCCAGACTCCAGTAAGTTCCCACTGCTCCTATCTAGTCTGAGGTCCCCTCCCTGTGTCTGACTGCAGCTCCAGGGTCAGAGCCTGAGGTTTCCACTGGCATCTTGGCTCCAAGGCCTTTGCCCTTCCAGCTAGCCAGCGTTCTTTTCACAGCTTTGAGGCAGAACCCTTCCATGAGTCTCATTGACTGGACCACTTGCTTCTGGTAACTCTAGGTGCGATTGGAGATGCCAAAGGGCAAGAGAAAGTGGGTCTTGAATGGTCATTTTTCTTGGGACAGTGGCTCCCTGGAGCTGTGTCCAAGGCACCTCTGGCTAGCTGCATCCTGGAAATGGAGCTCATGGGCACTCCTGTGAGCAGGATGCTTCCCTGTATTTCTAGGGCAGCCGGGACCAGGGAACTAGATCCTGACAGGTGCCAGAGGAGGCCCTGGGTACTGGTGGCATCCCAGGACAGGGCACTTGTTCCTAGGCACAGAGTGGGCCGGCCATCAGCCCCATAGTAGGCTCTCTAGACTGATTTTCTACTCAGGTGAGCATGAGTGCAGTGACTGAGTGGCTCTAGGGAGAGGGGACTGCGGACAGTGTCTGGCCTTGCCTCCCGGAGTCCCTGTCGGGAGCAGCATCCTGGAGGAGTTGGATCCCCAGGTGGACTGTGCCTTGAATTTCAGCCCAGGGGGGATGAGGAAGGTGATTCCCTGTGAGTTGCAGGCCTTGTGGAGGCCTAGGACCATCCAGATTTCCCGCGAGAACTGGTCACAGGAGAAAGAAGACCACCAGGAACAATCAGTCAATGAAAACTACAGGGCCACAATGTCTTGCCCGATGTCCTCCGGACACTGCAGAGTCCCTGGGTCCCGGCTGACACTGAAGACAATCATGCGGGGGTCCTGTGGGGTCGCTAGCAAGACTGCAGGGCCTTCCTGAGAAGCCTGAGCCTGAGGCTGCAGCAGGCTGGAGTTACACCCCTCTCAGCTCGGTGCTAGGGACCCATTTTTCCCAGGCGCCCGTGCGCATGCACATGACCAAGAGCCCACATTTGAAAAAGAAAGAAGAGCCTTCAGGCTCAGCCAGGGGACTCCAGCCTGGGATCTAGGCAGTGCAGAGACCCAGGCAGGTGGGGTCGGGCTTAGTGGAAGGCACTGCAGGGCTGCCTGGTGACTTTCAGGCCTGCGTGGCTGGCGCAGCTAGTCCCTCTGGCCCAGATGCACTTCGTTTTGGGCCTGTCCGCCTTCAGTGCAGGAAGTGCTGAGAGGCGGCTGGGCTGTGCAGGCTCAGCTCCTGGGCAGCTCTTTTGCCTTTCTTGTAGAGGGGGGAGAGCTGGCTTCACTGGGCCGCCCCGGCTAGCCTTTCCCGGTGGACGATCTACACAGGTGGGCACAAAGGCTGCGTCGCGCCCACAGCTACTCTAGGTAGGTTTAGACCAGTGCGGGAAGTCCCGGGATCCTGGTGTGTCCAGAGCCTCCAAAGTTGCAGGAATCCCAAGTCGTCCGGAGCCCCGTTTCTGCCAAAATCCCTGGGAGGATGACCCTATCCTTCTTCGGTGACACAGCAAGACAGGGCTCCAGGGAGTGGTGGGTCTTGCTCTTTTCGCTGGGCCTGAAATAAGACCGCTGCCTGGAGGCCTTCCCTCTGCCCACTCTTGCCCCACGAGCCCACAAGGCAGCAGCGGACACCCCTTCTCCATCCAGGTTCTTCATCCCAGGGCAAGTGCTCCAAGATTCTGCATAGAGACCCACCGGGCTCTTTGGGGTGGCGGTGGCAACCATCAGCACATATCCTGATCACCCAGGAGCCTCCAGGACACAAGGAAGAGAGACTAGCTTTGGAGACTGCCAGCCTCCCCTTCCTTCTGCTATCTCCTCCTCTCTACTTCCACGGAGCACTTTTGCATTCCTCCTTAGGCCAAGATACCTGGGAGCTGCCACTAAGACACACCCATGCCCACCCATACACACACAGAGAATCTCACCCAAATTTACACGCCCACACACTCATACACACACACACACACACACACAAGCACACACAGAGGCGCACGTGCACAGATACACAGACACATATCCTCAGGCTCCTCTGGATTGTCTCCCATGGGATGATGAAGTCTGGGCACTAGTTTGACACCAGCCTGAAACTTGGGTAGCAAGCCAGCTTGTGTCTTGAGCCCCCGCACCCCCCATCTCTCTCTGAGTGTGGCTCTGGTGTTCTCCAGACTCCAGTAAGTTCCCACTGATCCTATCTAGTCTGAGGTCCCCTCCCTGTGTCTGACTGCAGCTCCAGGGTCAGAGCCTGAGGTTTCCACTGGCATCTTGGCTCCAAGGCCTTTGCCCTTCCAGCTAGCCAGCGTTCTTTTCACAGCTTTGAGGCAGAACCCTTCCATGAGTCTCATTGACTGGACCACTTGCTTCTGGTAACTCTAGGTGCGATTGGAGATGCCAAAGGGCAAGATAAGGTGGGTCTTGAATGGTCATTTTTCTTGGGACAGTGGCTCCCTGGAGCTGTGTCCAAGGCACCTCTGGCTAGCTGCATCCTGGAAATGGAGCTCATGGGCACTCCTGTGAGCAGGATGCTTCCCTGTATTTCTAGGGCAGCCGGGACCAGGGACCTAGATCCTGACAGGTGCCAGAGGAGGCCCTGGGTACTGGTGGCATCCCAGGACAGGGCACTTGTTCCTAGGCACAGAGTGGGCCGGCCATCAGCCCCATAGTAGGCTCTCTAGACTGATTTTCTACTCAGGTGAGCATGAGTGCAGTGACTGAGTGGCTCTAGGGAGAGGGGACTGCGGACAGTGTCTGGCCTTGCCTCCCGGAGTCCCTGTCGGGAGCAGCATCCTGGAGGAGTTGGATCCCCAGGTGGACTGTGCCTTGAATTTCAGCCCAGGGGGGATGAGGAAGGTGATTCCCTGTGAGTTGCAGGCCTTGTGGAGGCCTAGGACCATCCAGATTTCCCGCGAGAACTGGTCACAGGAGAAAGAAGACCACCAGGAACAATCAGTCAATGAAAACTACAGGGCCACAATGTCTTGCCCGATGTCCTCCGGACACTGCAGAGTCCCTGGGTCCCGGCTGACACTGAAGACAATCATGCGGGGGTCCTGTGGGGTCGCTAGCAAGACTGCAGCGCCTTCCTGAGAAGCCTGAGCCTGAGGCTGCAGCAGGCTGGAGTTACACCCCTCTCAGCTCGGTGCTAGGGACCCATTTTTTCCCAGGCGCCCGTGCGCATGCGCACGACCAAGAGCCCACATTTGAAAAAGAAAGAAGAGCCTTCAGGCTCAGCCAGGGGACTCCAGCCTGGGATCTAGGCAGTGCAGAGACCCAGGCAGGTGGGGTCGGGCTTAGTGGAAGGCACTGCAGGGCTGCCTGGTGACTTTCAGGCCTGCGTGGCTGGCGCAGCTAGTCCCTCTGGCCCAGATGCACTTCGTTTTGGGCCTGTCCGCCTTCAGTGCAGGAAGTGCTGAGAGGCGGCTGGGCTGTGCAGGCTCAGCTCCTGGGCAGCTCTTTTGCCTTTCTTGTAGAGGGGGGAGAGCTGGCTTCACTGGGCCGCCCCGGCTAGCCTTTCCCGGTGGACGATCTACACAGGTGGGCACAAAGGCTGCGTCGCGCCCACAGCTACTCTAGGTAGGTTTAGACCAGTGCGGGAAGTCCCGGGATCCTGGTGTGTCCAGAGCCTCCAAAGTTGCAGGAATCCCAAGTCGTCCGGAGCCCCGTTTCTGCCAAAATCCCTGGGAGGATGACCCTATCCTTCTTCGGTGACACAGCAAGACAGGGCTCCAAGGAGTGGTGGGTCTTGCTCTTTTCGCTGGGCCTGAAATAAGACCGCTGCCTGGAGGCCTTCCCTCTGCCCACTCTTGCCCCACGAGCCCACAAGGCAGCAGCGGACACCCCTTCTCCATCCAGGTTCTTCATCCCAGGGCAAGTGCTCCAAGATTCTGCATAGAGACCCACCGGGCTCTTTGGGTGGCGGTGGCAACCATCAGCACATATCCTGATCACCCAGGAGCCTCCAGGACACAAGGAAGAGAGACTAGCTTTGGAGACTGCCAGCCTCCCCTTCCTTCTGCTATCTCCTCCTCTCTACTTCCACGGAGCACTTTTGCATTCCTCCTTAGGCCAAGATACCTGGGAGCTGCCACTAAGACACACCCATGCCCACCCATACACACACAGAGAATCTCACCCAAATTTACACGCCCACACACTCATACACACACACACACACACACAGGCACACACAGAGGCGCACGTGCACAGATACACAGACACATCTCCTCAGGCTCCTCTGGATTGTCTCCCATGGGATGATGAAGTCTGGGCACTAGTTTGACACCAGCCTGAAACTTGGGTAGCAAGCCAGCTTGTGTCTTGAGCCCCCGCACCCCCCATCTCTCTCTGAGTGTGGCTCTGGTGTTCTCCAGACTCCAGTAAGTTCCCACTGCTCCTATCTAGTCTGAGGTCCCCTCCCTGTGTCTGACTGCAGCTCCAGGGTCAGAGCCTGAGGTTTCCACTGGCATCTTGGCTCCAAGGCCTTTGCCCTTCCAGCTAGCCAGCGTTCTTTTCACAGCTTTGAGGCAGAACCCTTCCATGAGTCTCATTGACTGGACCACTTGCTTCTGGTAACTCTAGGTGCGATTGGAGATGCCAAAGGGCAAGAGAAAGTGGGTCTTGAATGGTCATTTTTCTTGGGACAGTGGCTCCCTGGAGCTGTGTCCAAGGCACCTCTGGCTAGCTGCATCCTGGAAATGGAGCTCATGGGCACTCCTGTGAGCAGGATGCTTCCCTGTATTTCTAGGGCAGCCGGGACCAGGGAACTAGATCCTGACAGGTGCCAGAGGAGGCCCTGGGTACTGGTGGCATCCCAGGACAGGGCACTTGTTCCTAGGCACAGAGTGGGCCGGCCATCAGCCCCATAGTAGGCTCTCTAGACTGATTTTCTACTCAGGTGAGCATGAGTGCAGTGACTGAGTGGCTCTAGGGAGAGGGGACTGCGGACAGTGTCTGGCCTTGCCTCCCGGAGTCCCTGTCGGGAGCAGCATCCTGGAGGAGTTGGATCCCCAGGTGGACTGTGCCTTGAATTTCAGCCCAGGGGGGATGAGGAAGGTGATTCCCTGTGAGTTGCAGGCCTTGTGGAGGCCTAGGACCATCCAGATTTCCCGCGAGAACTGGTCACAGGAGGAAGAAGACCACCAGGAACAATCAGTCAATGAAAACTACAGGGCCACAATGTCTTGCCCGATGTCCTCCGGACACTGCAGAGTCCCTGGGTCCCGGCTGACACTGAAGACAATCATGCGGGGGTCCTGTGGGGTCGCTAGCAAGACTGCAGGGCCTTCCTGAGAAGCCTGAGCCTGAGGCTGCAGCAGGCTGGAGTTACACCCCTCTCAGCTCGGTGCTAGGGACCCATTTTTCCCAGGCGCCCGTGCGCATGCGCACGACCAAGAGCCCACAGTTGAAAAAGAAAGAAGAGCCTTCAGGCTCAGCCAGGGGACTCCAGCCTGGGATCTAGGCAGTGCAGAGACCCAGGCAGGTGGGGTCGGGCTTAGTGGAAGGCACTGCAGGGCTGCCTGGTGACTTTCAGGCCTGCGTGGCTGGCGCAGCTAGTCCCTCTGGCCCAGATGCACTTCGTTTTGGGCCTGTCCGCCTTCAGTGCAGGAAGTGCTGAGAGGCGGCTGGGCTGTGCAGGCTCAGCTCCTGGGCAGCTCTTTTGCCTTTCTTGTAGAGGGGGGAGAGCTGGCTTCACTGGGCCGCCCCGGCTAGCCTTTCCCGGTGGACGATCTACACAGGTGGGCACAAAGGCTGCGTCGCGCCCACAGCTACTCTAGGTAGGTTTAGACCAGGGCGGGAAGTCCCGGGATCCTGGTGTGTCCAGAGCCTCCAAAGTTGCAGGAATCCCAAGTCGTCCGGAGCCCCGTTTCTGCCAAAATCCCTGGGAGGATGACCCTATCCTTCTTCGGTGACACAGCAAGACAGGGCTCCAAGGAGTGGTGGGTCTTGCTCTTTTCGCTGGACCTGAAATAAGACCGCTGCCTGGAGGCCTTCCCTCTGCCCACTCTTGCCCCACGAGCCCACAAGGCAGCAGCGGACACCCCTTCTCCATCCAGGTTCTTCATCCCAGGGCAAGTGCTCCAAGATTCTGCATAGAGACCCACCGGGCTCTTTGGGGTGGCGGTGGCAACCATCAGCACATATCCTGATCACCCAGGAGCCTCCAGGACACAAGGAAGAGAGACTAGCTTTGGAGACTGCCAGCCTCCCCTTCCTTCTGCTATCTCCTCCTCTCTACTTCCACGGAGCACTTTTGCATTCCTCCTTAGGCCAAGATACCTGGGAGCTGCCACTAAGACACACCCATGCCCACCCATACACACACAGAGAATCTCACCCAAATTTACACGCCCACACACTCATACACACACACACACACACACAGGCACACACAGAGGCGCACGTGCACAGATACACAGACACATCTCCTCAGGCTCCTCTGGATTGTCTCCCATGGGATGATGAAGTCTGGGCACTAGTTTGACACCAGCCTGAAACTTGGGTAGCAAGCCAGCTTGTGTCTTGAGCCCCCGCACCCCCCATCTCTCTCTGAGTGTGGCTCTGGTGTTCTCCAGACTCCAGTAAGTTCCCACTGCTCCTATCTAGTCTGAGGTCCCCTCCCTGTGTCTGACTGCAGCTCCAGGGTCAGAGCCTGAGGTTTCCACTGGCATCTTGGCTCCAAGGCCTTTGCCCTTCCAGCTAGCCAGCGTTCTTTTCACAGCTTTGAGGCAGAACCCTTCCATGAGTCTCATTGACTGGACCACTTGCTTCTGGTAACTCTAGGTGCGATTGGAGATGCCAAAGGGCAAGATAAGGTGGGTCTTGAATGGTCATTTTTCTTGGGACAGTGGCTCCCTGGAGCTGTGTCCAAGGCACCTCTGGCTAGCTGCATCCTGGAAATGGAGCTCATGGGCACTCCTGTGAGCAGGATGCTTCCCTGTATTTCTAGGGCAGCCGGGACCAGGGAACTAGATCCTGACAGGTGCCAGAGGAGGCCCTGGGTACTGGTGGCATCCCAGGACAGGGCACTTGTTCCTAGGCACAGAGTGGGCCGGCCATCAGCCCCATAGTAGGCTCTCTAGACTGATTTTCTACTCAGGTGAGCATGAGTGCAGTGACTGAGTGGCTCTAGGGAGAGGGGACTGCGGACAGTGTCTGGCCTTGCCTCCCGGAGTCCCTGTCGGGAGCAGCATCCTGGAGGAGTTGGATCCCCAGGTGGACTGTGCCTTGAATTTCAGCCCAGGGGGGATGAGGAAGGTGATTCCCTGTGAGTTGCAGGCCTTGTGGAGGCCTAGGACCATCCAGATTTCCCGCGAGAACTGGTCACAGGAGAAAGAAGACCACCAGGAACAATCAGTCAATGAAAACTACAGGGCCACAATGTCTTGCCCGATGTCCTCCGGACACTGCAGAGTCCCTGGGTCCCGGCTGACACTGAAGACAATCCTGCGGGGGTCCTGTGGGGTCGCTAGCAAGACTGCAGGGCCTTCCTGAGAAGCCTGAGCCTGAGGCTGCAGCAGGCTGGAGTTACACCCCTCTCAGCTCGGTGCTAGGGACCCATTTTTCCCAGGCGCCCGTGCGCATGAGCACGACCAAGAGCCCACATTTGAAAAAGAAAGAAGAGCCTTCAGGCTCAGCCAGGGGACTCCAGCCTGGGATCTAGGCAGTGCAGAGACCCAGGCAGGTGGGGTCGGGCTTAGTGGAAGGCACTGCAGGGCTGCCTGGTGACTTTCAGGCCTGCGTGGCTGGCGCAGCTAGTCCCTCTGGCCCAGATGCACTTCGTTTTGGGCCTGTCCGCCTTCAGTGCAGGAAGTGCTGAGAGGCGGCTGGGCTGTGCAGGCTCAGCTCCTGGGCAGCTCTTTTGCCTTTCTTGTAGAGGGGGGAGAGCTGGCTTCACTGGGCCGCCCCGGCTAGCCTTTCCCGGTGGACGATCTACACAGGTGGGCACAAAGGCTGCGTCGCGCCCACAGCTACTCTAGGTAGGTTTAGACCAGGGCGGGAAGTCCCGGGATCCTGGTGTGTCCAGAGCCTCCAAAGTTGCAGGAATCCCAAGTCGTCCGGAGCCCCGTTTCTGCCAAAATCCCTGGGAGGATGACCCTATCCTTCTTCGGTGACACAGCAAGACAGGGCTCCAAGGAGTGGTGGGTCTTGCTCTTTTCGCTGGGCCTGAAATAAGACCGCTGCCTGGAGGCCTTCCCTCTGCCCACTCTTGCCCCACGAGCCCACAAGGCAGCAGCGGACACCCCTTCTCCATCCAGGTTCTTCATCCCAGGGCAAGTGCTCCAAGATTCTGCATAGAGACCCACCGGGCTCTTTGGGGTGGCGGTGGCAACCATCAGCACATATCCTGATCACCCAGGAGCCTCCAGGACACAAGGAAGAGAGACTAGCTTTGGAGACTGCCAGCCTCCCCTTCCTTCTGCTATCTCCTCCTCTCTACTTCCACGGAGCACTTTTGCATTCCTCCTTAGGCCAAGATACCTGGGAGCTGCCACTAAGACACACCCATGCCCACCCATACACACACAGAGAATCTCACCCAAATTTACACGCCCACACACTCATACACACACACACACAGGCACACACAGAGGCGCACGTGCACAGATACACAGACACATCTCCTCAGGCTCCTCTGGATTGTCTCCCATGGGATGATGAAGTCTGGGCACTAGTTTGACACCAGCCTGAAACTTGGGTAGCAAGCCAGCTTGTGTCTTGAGCCCCCGCACCCCCCATCTCTCTCTGAGTGTGGCTCTGGTGTTCTCCAGACTCCAGTAAGTTCCCACTGCTCCTATCTAGTCTGAGGTCCCCTCCCTGTGTCTGACTGCAGCTCCAGGGTCAGAGCCTGAGGTTTCCACTGGCATCTTGGCTCCAAGGCCTTTGCCCTTCCAGCTAGCCAGCGTTCTTTTCACAGCTTTGAGGCAGAACCCTTCCATGAGTCTCATTGACTGGACCACTTGCTTCTGGTAACTCTAGGTGCGATTGGAGATGCCAAAGGGCAAGATAAGGTGGGTCTTGAATGGTCATTTTTCTTGGGACAGTGGCTCCCTGGAGCTGTGTCCAAGGCACCTCTGGCTAGCTGCATCCTGGAAATGGAGCTCATGGGCACTCCTGTGAGCAGGATGCTTCCCTGTATTTCTAGGGCAGCCAGGACCAGGGAACTAGATCCTGACAGGTGCCAGAGGAGGCCCTGGGTACTGGTGGCATCCCAGGACAGGGCACTTGTTCCTAGGCACAGAGTGGGCCGGCCATCAGCCCCATAGTAGGCTCTCTAGACTGATTTTCTACTCAGGTGAGCATGAGTGCAGTGACTGAGTGGCTCTAGGGAGAGGGGACTGCGGACAGTGTCTGGCCTTGCCTCCCGGAGTCCCTGTCGGGAGCAGCATCCTGGAGGAGTTGGATCCCCAGGTGGACTGTGCCTTGAATTTCAGCCCAGGGGGGATGAGGAAGGTGATTCCCTTTGAGTTGCAGGCCTTGTGGAGGCCTAGGACCATCCAGATTTCCCGCGAGAACTGGTCACAGGAGAAAGAAGACCACCAGGAACAATCAGTCAATGAAAACTACAGGGCCACAATGTCTTGCCCGATGTCCTCCGGACACTGCAGAGTCCCTGGGTCCCGGCTGACACTGAAGACAATCATGCGGGGGTCCTGTGGGGTCGCTAGCAAGACTGCAGGGCCTTCCTGAGAAGCCTGAGCCTGAGGCTGCAGCAGGCTGGAGTTACACCCCTCTCAGCTCGGTGCTAGGGACCCATTTTTCCCAGGCGCCCGTGCGCATGCACATGACCAAGAGCCCACATTTGAAAAAGAAAGAAGAGCCTTCAGGCTCAGCCAGGGGACTCCAGCCTGGGATCTAGGCAGTGCAGAGACCCAGGCAGGTGGGGTCGGGCTTAGTGGAAGGCACTGCAGGGCTGCCTGGTGACTTTCAGGCCTGCGTGGCTGGCGCAGCTAGTCCCTCTGGCCCAGATGCACTTCGTTTTGGGCCTGTCCGCCTTCAGTGCAGGAAGTGCTGAGAGGCGGCTGGGCTGTGCAGGCTCAGCTCCTGGGCAGCTCTTTTGCCTTTCTTGTAGAGGGGGGAGAGCTGGCTTCACTGGGCCGCCCCGGCTAGCCTTTCCCGGTGGACGATCTACACAGGTGGGCACAAAGGCTGCGTCGCGCCCACAGCTACTCTAGGTAGGTTTAGACCAGTGCGGGAAGTCCCGGGATCCTGGGTGTGTCCAGAGCCTCCAAAGTTGCAGGAATCCCAAGTCGTCCGGAGCCCCGTTTCTGCCAAAATCCCTGGGAGGATGACCCTATCCTTCTTCGGTGACACAGCAAGACAGGGCTCCAAGGAGTGGTGGGTCTTGCTCTTTTCGCTGGGCCTGAAATAAGACCGCTGCCTGGAGGCCTTCCCTCTGCCCACCTCTTGCCCCACGAGCCCACAATGGCAGCAGCGGACACCCCTTCTCCATCCAGGTTCTTCATCCAGGGCAAATGCTCCAAGATTCTGCATAGAGACCCACCGGGCTCTTTTGGGTGGCGGTGGCAACCATCAGCACATATCCTGATCACCCAGGAGCCTCCAGGACACAAGGAAGAGAGACTAGCTTTGGAGACTGCCAGCCTCCCCTTCCTTCTGCTATCTCCTCCTCTCTACTTCCACGGAGCACTTTTGCATTCCTCCTTAGGCCAAGATACCTGGGAGCTGCCACTAAGACACACCCATGCCCACCCATACACACACAGAGAATCTCACCCAAATTTACACGCCCACACACTCATACACACACACACACACACACAAGCACACACAGAGGCGCCCGTGCACAGATACACAGACACATATCCTCAGGCTCCTCTGGATTGTCTCCCATGGGATGATGAAGTCTGGGCACTAGTTTGACACCAGCCTGAAACTTGGGTAGCAAGCCAGCTTGTGTCTTGAGCCCCCGCACCCCCCATCTCTCTCTGAGTGTGGCTCTGGTGTTCTCCAGACTCCAGTAAGTTCCCACTGCTCCTATCTAGTCTGAGGTCCCCTCCCTGTGTCTGACTGCAGCTCCAGGGTCAGAGCCTGAGGTTTCCACTGGCATCTTGGCTCCAAGGCCTTTGCCCTTCCAGCTAGCCAGCGTTCTTTTCACAGCTTTGAGGCAGAACCCTTCCATGAGTCTCATTGACTGGACCACTTGCTTCTGGTAACTCTAGGTGCGATTGGAGATGCCAAAGGGCAAGAGAATGTGGGTCTTGAATTGTCATTTTTCTTGGGACAGTGGCTCCCTGGAGCTGTGTCCAAGGCACCTCTGGCTAGCTGCATCCTGGAAATGGAGCTCATGGGCACTCCTGTGAGCAGGATGCTTCCCTGTATTTCTAGGGCAGCCAGGACCAGGGAACTAGATCCTGACAGGTGCCAGAGGAGGCCCTGGGTACTGGTGGCATCCCAGGACAGGGCACTTGTTCCTAGGCACAGAGTGGGCCGGCCATCAGCCCCATAGTAGGCTCTCTAGACTGATTTTCTACTCAGGTGAGCATGAGTGCAGTGACTGAGTGGCTCTAGGGAGAGGGGACTGCGGACAGTGTCTGGCCTTGCCTCCCGGAGAGTCCCTGTCGGGAGCAGCATCCTGGAGGAGTTGGATCCCCAGGTGGACTGTGCCTTGAATTTCAGCCCAGGGGGGATGAGGAAGGTGATTCCCTTTGAGTTGCAGGCCTTGTGGAGGCCTAGGACCATCCAGATTTCCCGCGAGAACTGGTCACAGGAGAAAGAAGACCACCAGGAACAATCAGTCAATGAAAACTACAGGGCCACAATGTCTTGCCCGATGTCCTCCGGACACTGCAGAGTCCCTGGGTCCCGGCTGACACTGAAGACAATCATGCGGGGGTCCTGTGGGGTCGCTAGCAAGACTGCAGGGCCTTCCTGAGAAGCCTGAGCCTGAGGCTGCAGCAGGCTGGAGTTACACCCCTCTCAGCTCGGTGCTAGGGACCCATTTTTCCCAGGCGCCCGTGCGCATGCACATGACCAAGAGCCCACATTTGAAAAAGAAAGAAGAGCCTTCAGGCTCAGCCAGGGGACTCCAGCCTGGGATCTAGGCAGTGCAGAGACCCAGGCAGGTGGGGTCGGGCTTAGTGGAAGGCACTGCAGGGCTGCCTGGTGACTTTCAGGCCTGCGTGGCTGGCGCAGCTAGTCCCTCTGGCCAGATGCACTTCGTTTTGGGCCTGTCCGCCTTCAGTGCAGGAAGTGCTGAGAGGCGGCTGGGCTGTGCAGGCTCAGCTCCTGGGCAGCTCTTTTGCCTTTCTTGTAGAGGGGGGAGAGCTGGCTTCACTGGGCCGCCCCGGCTAGCCTTTCCCGGTGGACGATCTACACAGGTGGGCACAAAGGCTGCGTCGCGCCCACAGCTACTCTAGGTAGGTTTAGACCAGTGCGGGAAGTCCCGGGATCCTGGTGTGTCCAGAGCCTCCAAAGTTGCAGGAATCCCAAGTCGTCCGGAGCCCCGTTCTTCTGCCAAAATCCATGGGAGGATGACCCTATCCTTCTTCGGTGACACAGCAAGACAGGGCTCCAAGGGAGTGGTGGGTCTTGCTCTTTTCGCTGGGCCTGAAATAAGACCGCTGCCTGGAGGCCTTCCCTCTGCCCACTCTTGCCCCACGAGCCCACAAGGCAGCAGCGGACACCCCTTCTCCATCCAGGTTCTTCATCCCAGGGCAAATGCTCCAAGATTCTGCATAGAGACCCACCGGGCTCTTTTGGGTGGCGGTGGCAACCATCAGCACATATCCTGATCACCCAGGAGCCTCCAGGACACAAGGAAGAGAGACTAGCTTTTGAGACTGCCAGCCTCCCCTTCCTTATGCTATCTCCTCCTCTCTACTTCCACGGAGCACTTTTGCATTCCTCCTTAGGCCAAGATACCTGGGAGCTGCCACTAAGGACACACCCATGCCCACCCATACACACACAGAGAATCTCACCCAAATTTACACGCCCACACACTCATACACACACACACACACAAGCACACACAGAGGCGCCCGTGCACAGATACCACAGACACATCTCCTCAGGCTCCTCTGGATTGTCATCCCATGGGATGATGAAGTCTGGGCACTAGTTTGACACCAGCCTGAAACTTGGGTAGCAAGCCAGCTTGTGTCTTGAGCCCCCGCACCCCCCATCTCTCTCTGAGTGTGGCTTCTGGTGTTCTCCAGACTCCAGTAAGTTCCCACTGCTCCTATCTAGTCTGAGGTCCCCTCCCTGTGTCTGACTGCAGCTCCAGGTCAGAGCCTGAGGTTTCCACTGGCATCTTGGCTCCAAGGCCTTTGCCCTTCCAGCTAGCCAGCGTTCTTTTCACAGCTTTGAGGCAGAACCCTTCCATGAGTCTCATTGACTGGACCACTTGCTTCTGGTAACTCTAGGTGCGATTGGAGATGCCAAAGGGCAAGAGAATGTGGGTCTTGAATTGTCATTTTTCTTGGGACAGTGGCTCCCTGGAGCTGTGGTCCAAGGCACCTCTGGCTAGCTGCATCCTGGAAATGGAGGCTCATGGGCACTCCTGTGAGCAGGATGCTTCCCTGTATTTCTAGGGCAGCCGGGACCAGGGAACTAGATCCTGACAGGTGCCCAGAGGAGGCCCTGGGTACTGGTGGCATCCCAGGACAGGGCACTTGTTCCTAGGCACAGAGTGGGCCGGCCATCAGCCCCATAGTAGGCTCTCTAGACTGATTTTCTACTCAGGTGAGCATGAGTGCAGTGACTGAGTGGCTCTAGGGAGAGGGGACTGCGGACAGTGTCTGGCCTTGCCTCCCGGAGTCCCTGTCGGGAGCAGCATCCTGGAGGAGTTGGATCCCCAGGTGGACTGTGCCTTGAATTTCAGCCCAGGGGGGATGAGGAAGGTGATTCCCTGTGAGTTGCAGGCCTTGTGGAGGCCTAGGACCATCCAGATTTCCCGCGAGAACTGGTCACATAGGAGGAAAGAAGACCACCAGGAACAATCAGTCAATGAAAACTACAGGGCCACAATGTCTTGCCCGATGTCCTCCGGACACTGCAGAGGTCCCTGGGTCCCGGCTGACACTGAAGACAATCATGCGGGGGTCCTGTGGGGTCGCTAGCAAGACTGCAGCGCCTTCCTGAGAAGCCTGAGCCTGAGGCTGCAGCAGGCTGGAGTTACACCCCTCTCAGCTCGGTGCTAGGGACCCATTTTTCCCAGGCGCCCGTGCGCATGCGCCACTGACCAAGAGCCCACATTTGAAAAAGAAAGAAGAGCCTTCAGGCTCAGCCAGGGGACTCCAGCCTGGGATCTAGGCAGTGCAGAGACCCAGGCAGGTGGGGTCGGGCTTAGTGGAAGGCACTGCAGGGCTGCCTGGTGACTTTCAGGCCTGCGTGGCTGGCGCAGCTAGTCCCTCTGGCCCAGATGCACTTCGTTTTGGGCCTGTCCGCCTTCAGTGCAGGAAGTGCTGAGAGGCGGCTGGGCTGTGCAGGCTCAGCTCCTGGGCAGCTCTTTTGCCTTTCTTGTAGAGGGGGGAGAGCTGGCTTCACTGGGCCGCCCCGGCTAGCCTTTCCCGGTGGACGATCTACACAGGTGGGCACAAAGGGCTGCGTCGCGCCCACAGCTACTCTAGGTAGGTTTAGACCAGTGCGGGAAGTCCCGGGATCCTGGTGTGTCCAGAGCCTCCAAAGTTGCAGGAATCCCAAGTCGTCCGGAGCCCCGTTTCTGCCAAAATCCCTGGGAGGATGACCCTATCCTTCTTCGGTGACACAGCAAGACAGGGCTCCAAGGAGTGGTGGGTCTTGCTCTTTTCGCTGGGCCTGAAATAAGACCGCTGCCTGGAGGCCTTCCTCTGCCCACTCTTTGCCCCACGAGCCCACAAGGCAGCAGCGGACACCCCTTCTCCATCCAGGTTCTTCATCCCAGGGCAAGTGCTCCAAGATTCTGCATAGAGACCCACCGGGCTCTTTTGGGTGGCGGTGGCAACCATCAGCACATATCCTGATCACCCAGGAGCCTCCAGGACACAAGGAAGAGAGACTAGCTTTGGAGACTGCCAGCCTCCCCTTCCTTCTGCTATCTCCTCCTCTCTACTTCCACGGAGCACTTTTGCATTCCTCCTTAGGCCAAGATACCTGGGGAGCTGCCACTAAGACACACCCATGCCCACCCATACACACACAGAGAATCTCACCCAAATTTACACGCCCACACACTCATACACACACACACACACACACACAAGGCACACACAGAGGCGCCGTGCACAGATAACACAGACACATCTCCTCAGGCTCCCTCTGGATTGTCTCCCATGGGATGATGAAGTCTGGGCACTAGTTTGACACCAGCCTGAAACTTGGGTAGCAAGCCAGCTTGTGTCTTGAGCCCCCGCACCCCCCCATCTCTCTCTGAGTGTGGCTCTGGTGTTCTCCAGACTCCAGGAAGTTCCCACTGCTCCTATCTAGTCTGAGGTCCCCTCCCTGTGTCTGACTGCAGCTCCAGGGTCCAGAGCCTGAGGTTTCCACTGGCATCTTGGCTCCAAGGCCTTTGCCCTTCCAGCTAGCCAGCGTTCTTTCACAGCTTTGAGGCAGAACCCTTCATGAGTCTCATTGACTGGACCACTTGCTTCTGGTAACCTCTAGGGTGCGATATGGAGATGCCAAAGGGCAAGAGAAAGGTGGGTCTTGAATGGTCATTTTTCTTGGGACAGTGGCTCCCTGGAGCTGTGTCCAAGGCACCTCTGGCTAGCTGCATCCTGGAAATGGAGCTCATGGGCACTCCTGTGAGCGGATGCTTCCTGTATTTCTAGGGCAGCCGGGGACCAGGGAACTAGATCCTGACAGGTGCCAGAGGAGGCCCTGGGTACTGGTGGCATCCCAGGACAGGCACTTGTTCCTAGGCACAGAGTGGGCCGGCCATCAGCCCCATAGTAGGCTCTCTAGACTGATTTTCTACTCAGGTGAGCATGAGTGCGTGACTGAGTGGCTCTAGAGGAGGGGACTTGCGGACAGTGTCTGGGCCTTGCCTCCCGGAGTCCCTGTCGGGAGCAGCATCCTGGAGGAGTTGGATCCCCAGGTGGACTGTGCCTTGAATTTCAGCCCAGGGGGGATGAGGAAGGTGATTCCCTGTGAGTTGCAGGCCTTGTGGAGGCCTAGGGACCATCCAGATTTTCCCGCGAGAACTGGTCACAAGGAGAAAGAAGACCACCAGGAACAATCAGTCAATGAAAACTACAGGGCCACAAATGTCTTGCCCGATGTCCTCCGGACACTGCAGAGTTCCCTGGGTCCCGGCTGACACTGAAGACAATCATGCGGGGGTCCTGTGGGGTCGCTAGCAAGACTGCAGGCGCCTTTCCTGAGAAGCCTGAGCCTGAGGCTGCAGCAGGCTGGAGTTACACCCCTCTCAGCTCGGTGCTAGGGACCCATTTTTCCCAGGCGCCCCGTGCGCATGCGCACGACCAAGAGCCCACATTTGAAAAAGAAAGAAGAGCCTTCAGGCTCAGCCAGGGGACTCCAGCCTGGGATCTAGGCAGTGCAGAGACCCAGGCAGGTGGGGTCGGGCTTAGTGGAAGGCACTGCAGGGGCTGCCTGGTGACTTTCAGGCCTGCGTGCTGGCGCAGCTAGTCCCTCTGGCCCAGATGCACTTCGTTTTGGGCCTGTCCGCCTTCAGTGCAGGAAGTGCTGAGAGGCGGCTGGGCTGTGCAGGCTCAGCTCCTGGGCAGCTCTTTTGCCTTTCTTGTAGAGGGGGGAGAGCTGGCTTCACTGGGCCCGCCCCGGCTAGCCTTTCCAGGTGGACGATCTACACAGGTGGGCACAAAGGCTGCGTCGCGCCCACAGCTACTCTAGGTAGGTTTTAGACCAGTGCGGGAAGTCCCGGGATCCTGGTGTGTCCAGAGCCTCCAAAGTTGCAGGAATCCCAAGTCCGTCCGAGAGCCCCGTTTTCTGCCAAAATCCCTGGGAGGATGACCTATCCTTCTTCGGTGACACAGCAAGACAGGGCTCCAAGGAGTGGTGGGTCCTTGCTCTTTTCGCTGGGCCTGAAAAAGACCGCTGCCTGGAAGGCCTTCCCTCGCCCACTCTTGCCCCACGAGCCCACAAGGCAGCAGCGGACACCCCTTCTCCATCCAGGTTCTTCATCCCAGGGCAAGTGCTCCAAGATTCTGCATAGAGACCCACCGCGGCTCTTTGGGTGGCGGTGGCAACCATCAGCACATATCCTGATCACCCAGGAGCCTCCAGGACACAAGGAAGAGAGACTAGCTTTGGAGACTGCCAGCCTCCCTTCCTTCTGCTATCTCCTCCTCTCTACTTCCACGGAGCACTTTTGCATTCCTCCTTAGGCTCAAGATACCTGGGAGCTGCCACTAAGACACACCCATGCCCACCCATACACACACAGAGAAATCTCACCCAAATTTACACTGCCCACACACTCATACACAAACAACATTACACACCACACACAGCACACACACACACACAGAGGCGCACGTGCACAGATACACAGACACATCTCCTCAGGCTCCTCTGGATTGTCTCCCATGGGATGATGAAGTCTGGGCACTAGTTTGACACCAGCCTGAAACTTGGGTAGCAAGCAGCTTGTGTCTTGAGCCCCCGCACCCCCATCTCTCTCATGAGTGTGGCTCTGGTGTTCTCCCAGACTCCAGTAAGTTCCCCTGCTCCTATCTAGTCTGAGGTCCCCTCCCTGTGTCTGACTGCAGCTCCAGGGTCAGAGCCTGAGGTTTCCACTGGCATCTTGGCTCCAAGGCCTTTGCCCTTCCAGCTAGCCAGCGTTCTTTGCACAGCTTTGAGGCAGAACCCTTCCATGAGTCTCATTGACTGGACCACTTGCTTCTGGTAACTCTAGGTGCGATTGGAGATGCCAAAGGGCAAGAGAAAGTGGGTCTTGAATGGTCATTTTTCTTGGGACAGTGGCTCCCTGGAGCTGTGTCCAAGGCACCTCTGGCTAGCTGCATCCTGGAAAATGGAGCTCATGGGCACTCCTGTGAGCAGGATGCTTCCCTGTATTTCTAGGGCAGCCGGGACCAGGGACCTAGATCCTGACAGGTGCCAGAGGAGGCCCTGGGTACTGGGGGCATCCCAGGACAGGGCACTTGTTCCTAGGCACAGAGTGGCCGGCCATCAGCCCCATAGTAGGCTCTCTAGACTGATTTTCTACTCAGGTGAGCATGAGTGCAGTGACTGAGTGGCTCTAGGGAGAGGGGGACTGCGGACAGTGTCCTGGCCTTGCCTCCCGGAGTCCCTGTCCGGGAGCAGCATCCTGGAGGAGTTTGGATCCCCAGGTGGACTGTGCCTTGAATTTCAGCCCAGGGGGGATGAGGAAGGTGATTCCCTGTGAGTTGCAGGCCTTGTGAGGCCTAGGGACCATCCAGATTTCCCGCGAGAACTGGTCACAGGAGGAAAGAAGACCACCAGGAACAATCAGTCAATGAAAACTACAGGGCCACAATGTCTTGCCCGATGTCCTCCGGACACTGCAGAGTCCCTGGGTCCCGGCTGACACTGAAGACAATCATGCGGGGGTCCTGTGGGGTCGCTAGCAAGACTGCAGCGCCTTCCTGAGAAGCCTGAGCCTGAGGCTGCAGCAGGCTGGAGTTACACCCCTCTCAGCTCGGTGCTAGGGACCCATTTTTCCCAGGCGCCCGTGCGCATGCGCACGACCAAGAGCCCACATTTGAAAAAGAAAGAAGAGCCTTCAGGCTCAGCCAGGGGACTCCAGCCTGGGATCTAGGCAGTGCAGAGACCCAGGCAGGTGGGGTCGGGCTTAGTGGAAGGCACTGCAGGGCTGCCTGGTGACTTTCAGGCCTGCGTGGCCTGGCGCAGCTAGTCCCTCTGGCCCAGATGCACTTCGTTTTGGGCCTGTCCGCCTTCAGTGCAGGAAGTGCTGAGAGGCGGCTGGGCTGTGCAGGCTCAGCTCCTGGGCAGCTCTTTGCCTTTCTTGTAGAGGGGGGAGAGCTGGCTTCACTGGGCCGCCCCGGCTAGCCTTTCCCGGTGGACGATCTACACAGGTGGGCACAAAGGCTGCGTCGCGCCCACAGCTACTCTAGGTAGTTTAGACCAGTGCGGGAAGTCCCGGGATCCTGGTGTGTCCAGAGCCTCCAAAGTTGCAGGAATCCCAAGTCGTCCGGGAGCCCCGTTTCTGCCAAAATCCCTGGGAGGATGACCCTATCCTTCTTCGGTGACACAGCAGACAGGGCTCCAAGGAGTGGTGGGTCTTGCTCTTTTCGCTGGGCCTGAAATAAGACCGCTGCCTGGAGGCCTTCCCTCTGCCCACTCTTGCCCCACGAGCCCACAAGGCAGCAGCGGACACCCCTTCTCCATCAGGTTCTTCATCCAGGGCAAATGCTCCAAGATTCTGCATAGAGACCCACCTGGCTCTTTGGGGTGGCGGTGGCAACCATCAGCACATATCCTGATCACCCAGGAGCCCTCCAGGACACAAGGAAGAGAGACTAGCTTTGGAGACTGCCAGCCTCCCTTCCTTCTGCTATCTCCTCCTCTCTACTTCCACGGAGCACTTTTGCATTCCTCCTTAGGCCAAGATACCTGGGAGCTGCCACTAAGACACACCCATGCCCACCATACACACACAGAGAATCTCACCCAAATTTACACGCCCACACACATCATACACACACACACCACAGGCACACACAGAGGCGCACGTGCACAGATACACAGACACATATCCTCAGGCTCCTCTGGATTGTCTCCCATGGGATGATGAAGTCTGGGCACTAGTTTGACACCAGCCTGAAACTTGGGTAGCAAGCCAGCTTGTGTCTTGAGCCCCCGCACCCCCCATCTCTCTCTGAGTGTGGCTCTGGTGTTCTCCAGACTCCAGTAAGTTCCCACTGCTCCTATCTAGTCTGAGGTCCCCTCCCTGTGTCTGACTGCAGCTCCAGGGTCAGAGCCTGAGGTTTCCACTGGCATCTTGGCTCCAAGGCCTTTGCCCTTCCAGCTAGCCAGCGTTCTTTTCACAGCTTTGAGGCAGAACCCTTCCATGAGTCTCATTGACTGGACCACTTGCTTCTGGTAACTCTAGGTGCGATTGGAGATGCCAAAGGGCAAGAGAAAGTGGGTCTTGAATGGTCATTTTTCTTGGGACAGTGGCTCCCTGGAGCTGTGTCCAAGGCACCTCTGGCTAGCTGCATCCTGGAAATGGAGCTCATGGGCACTCCTGTGAGCAGGATGCTTCCCTGTATTTCTAGGGCAGCCGGGACCAGGGAACTAGATCCTGACAGGTGCCAGAGGAGGCCCTGGGTACTGGTGGCATCCCAGGACAGGGCACTTGTTCCTAGGCACAGAGTGGGCCGGCCATCAGCCCCATAGTAGGCTCTCTAGACTGATTTTCTACTCAGGTGAGCATGAGTGCAGTGACTGAGTGGCTCTAGGGAGAGGGGACTGCGGACAGTGTCTGGCCTTGCCTCCCGGAGTCCCTGTCGGGAGCAGCATCCTGGAGGAGTTGGATCCCCAGGTGGACTGTGCCTTGAATTTCAGCCCAGGGGGGATGAGGAAGGTGATTCCCTGTGAGTTGCAGGCCTTGTGGAGGCCTAGGACCATCCAGATTTCCCGCGAGAACTGGTCACAGGAGAAAGAAGACCACCAGGAACAATCAGTCAATGAAAACTACAGGGCCACAATGTCTTGCCCGATGTCCTCCGGACACTGCAGAGTCCCTGGGTCCCGGCTGACACTGAAGACAATCATGCGGGGGTCCTGTGGGGTCGCTAGCAAGACTGCAGCGCCTTCCTGAGAAGCCTGAGCCTGAGGCTGCAGCAGGCTGGAGTTACACCCCTCTCAGCTCGGTGCTAGGGACCCATTTTTCCCAGGCGCCCGTGCGCATGCGCACGACCAAGAGCCCACATTTGAAAAAGAAAGAAGAGCCTTCAGGCTCAGCCAGGGGACTCCAGCCTGGGATCTAGGCAGTGCAGAGACCCAGGCAGGTGGGGTCGGGCTTAGTGGAAGGCACTGCAGGGCTGCCTGGTGACTTTCAGGCCTGCGTGGCTGGCGCAGCTAGTCCCTCTGGCCCAGATGCACTTCGTTTTGGGCCTGTCCGCCTTCAGTGCAGGAAGTGCTGAGAGGCGGCTGGGCTGTGCAGGCTCAGCTCCTGGGCAGCTCTTTTGCCTTTCTTGTAGAGGGGGGAGAGCTGGCTTCACTGGGCCGCCCCGGCTAGCCTTTCCCGGTGGACGATCTACACAGGTGGGCACAAAGGCTGCGTCGCGCCCACAGCTACTCTAGGTAGGTTTAGACCAGTGCGGGAAGTCCCGGGATCCTGGTGTGTCCAGAGCCTCCAAAGTTGCAGGAATCCCAAGTCGTCCGGAGCCCCGTTTCTGCCAAAATCCCTGGGAGGATGACCCTATCCTTCTTCGGTGACACAGCAAGACAGGGCTCCAAGGAGTGGTGGGTCTTGCTCTTTTCGCTGGGCCTGAAATAAGACCGCTGCCTGGAGGCCTTCCCTCTGCCCACTCTTGCCCCACGAGCCCACAAGGCAGCAGCGGATACCCCTTCTCCATCCAGGTTCTTCATCCCAGGGCAAGTGCTCCAAGATTCTGCATAGAGACCCACCGGGCTCTTTTGGGTGGCGGTGGCAACCATCAGCACATATCCTGATCACCCAGGAGCCTCCAGGACACAAGGAAGAGAGACTAGCTTTGGAGACTGCCAGCCTCCCCTTCCTTCTGCTATCTCCTCCTCTCTACTTCCACGGAGCACTTTTGCATTCCTCCTTAGGCCAAGATACCTGGGAGCTGCCACTAAGACACACCCATGCCCACCCATACACACACAGAGAATCTCACCCAAATTTACACGCCCACACACTCATACACACACACACACACACACACACACACACAGAGGCACACACAGAGGCGCACGTGCACAGATACACAGACACATATCCTCAGGCTCCTCTGGATTGTCTCCCATGGGATGATGAAGTCTGGGCACTAGTTTGACACCAGCCTGAAACTTGGGTAGCAAGCCAGCTTGTGTCTTGAGCCCCCGCACCCCCCATCTCTCTCTGAGTGTGGCTCTGGTGTTCTCCAGACTCCAGTAAGTTCCTACTGCTCCTATCTAGTCTGAGGTCCCCTCCCTGTGTCTGACTGCAGCTCCAGGGTCAGAGCCTGAGGTTTCCACTGGCATCTTGGCTCCAAGGCCTTTGCCCTTCCAGCTAGCCAGCGTTCTTTTCACAGCTTTGAGGCAGAACCCTTCCATGAGTCTCATCGACTGGACCACTTGCTTCTGGTAACTCTAGGTGCGATTGGAGATGCCAAAGGGCAAGAGAAAGTGGGTCTTGAATGGTCATTTTTCTTGGGACAGTGGCTCCCTGGAGCTGTGTCCAAGGCACCTCTGGCTAGCTGCATCCTGGAAATGGAGCTCATGGGCACTCCTGTGAGCAGGATGCTTCCCTGTATTTCTAGGGCAGCCGGGACCAGGGAACTAGATCCTGACAGGTGACAGAGGAGGCCCTGGGTACTGGTGGCATCCCAGGACAGGGCACTTGTTCCTAGGCACAGAGTGGGCCGGCCATCAGCCCCATAGTAGGCTCTCTAGACTGATTTTCTACTCAGGTGAGCATGAGTGCAGTGACTGAGTGGCTCTAGGGAGAGGGGACTGCGGACAGTGTCTGGCCTTGCCTCCCGGAGTCCCTGTCGGGAGCAGCATCCTGGAGGAGTTGGATCCCCAGGTGGACTGTGCCTTGAATTTCAGCCCAGGGGGGATGAGGAAGGTGATTCCCTGTGAGTTGCAGGCCTTGTGGAGGCCTAGGACCATCCAGATTTCCCGCGAGAACTGGTCACAGGAGAAAGAAGACCACCAGGAACAATCAGTCAATGAAAACTACAGGGCCACAATGTCTTGCCCGATGTCCTCCGGACACTGCAGAGTCCCTGGGTCCCGGCTGACACTGAAGACAATCATGCGGGGGTCCTGTGGGGTCGCTAGCAAGACTGCAGCGCCTTCCTGAGAAGCCTGAGCCTGAGGCTGCAGCAGGCTGGAGTTACACCCCTCTCAGCTCGGTGCTAGGGACCCATTTTTCCCAGGCGCCCGTGCGCATGCGCACGACCAAGAGCCCACATTTGAAAAAGAAAGAAGAGCCTTCAGGCTCAGCCAGGGGACTCCAGCCTGGGATCTAGGCAGTGCAGAGACCCAGGCAGGTGGGGTCGGGCTTAGTGGAAGGCACTGCAGGGCTGCCTGGTGACTTTCAGGCCTGCGTGGCTGGCGCAGCTAGTCCCTCTGGCCCAGATGCACTTCGTTTTGGGCCTGTCCGCCTTCAGTGCAGGAAGTGCTGAGAGGCGGCTGGGCTGTGCAGGCTCAGCTCCTGGGCAGCTCTTTTGCCTTTCTTGTAGAGGGGGGAGAGCTGGCTTCACTGGGCCGCCCCGGCTAGCCTTTCCCGGTGGACGATCTACACAGGTGGGCACAAAGGCTGCGTCGCGCCCACAGCTACTCTAGGTAGGTTTAGACCAGGGCGGGAAGTCCCGGGATCCTGGTGTGTCCAGAGCCTCCAAAGTTGCAGGAATCCCAAGTCGTCCGGAGCCCTGTTTCTGCCAAAATCCCTGGGAGGATGACCCTATCCTTCTTCGGTGACACAGCAAGACAGGGCTCCAAGGAGTGGTGGGTCTTGCTCTTTTCGCTGGGCCTGAAATAAGACCGCTGCCTGGAGGCCTTCCCTCTGCCCACTCTTGCCCCACGAGCCCACAAGGCAGCAGCGGACACCCCTTCTCCATCCAGGTTCTTCATCCCAGGGCAAGTGCTCCAAGATTCTGCATAGAGACCCACCGGGCTCTTTGGGTGGCGGTGGCAACCATCAGCACATATCCTGATCACCCAGGAGCCTCCAGGACACAAGGAAGAGAGACTAGCTTTGGAGACTGCCAGCCTCCCCTTCCTTCTGCTATCTCCTCCTCTCTACTTCCACGGAGCACTTTTGCATTCCTCCTTAGGCCAAGATACCTGGGAGCTGCCACTAAGACACACCCATGCCCACCCATACACACACAGAGAATCTCACCCAAATTTACACGCCCACACACTCATACACACACACACACACACACACACACACACACACACACAGAGGCGCACGTGCACAGATACACAGACACATATCCTCAGGCTCCTCTGGATTGTCTCCCATGGGATGATGAAGTCTGGGCACTAGTTTGACACCAGCCTGAAACTTGGGTAGCAAGCCAGCTTGTGTCTTGAGCCCCCGCACCCCCATCTCTCTCTGAGTGTGGCTCTGGTGTTCTCCAGACTCCAGTAAGTTCCCACTGCTCCTATCTAGTCTGAGGTCCCCTCCCTGTGTCTGACTGCAGCTCCAGGGTCAGAGCCTGAGGTTTCCACTGGCATCTTGGCTCCAAGGCCTTTGCCCTTCCAGCTAGCCAGCGTTCTTTTCACAGCTTTGAGGCAGAACCCTTCCATGAGTCTCATTGACTGGACCACTTGCTTCTGGTAACTCTAGGTGCGATTGGAGATGCCAAAGGGCAAGAGAAGGTGGGTCTTGAATGGTCATTTTTCTTGGGACAGTGGCTCCCTGGAGCTGTGTCCAAGGCACCTCTGGCTAGCTGCATCCTGGAAATGGAGCTCATGGGCACTCCTGTGAGCAGGATGCTTCCCTGTATTTCTAGGGCAGCCGGGACGAGGGAACTAGATCCTGACAGGTGCCAGAGGAGGCCCTGGGTACTGGTGGCATCCCAGGACAGGGCACTTGTTCCTAGGCACAGAGTGGGCCGGCCATCAGCCCCATAGTAGGCTCTCTAGACTGATTTTCTACTCAGGTGAGCATGAGTGCAGTGACTGAGTGGCTCTAGGGAGAGGGGACTGCGGACAGTGTCTGGCCTTGCCTCCCGGAGTCCCTGTCGGGAGCAGCATCCTGGAGGAGTTGGATCCCCAGGTGGACTGTGCCTTGAATTTCAGCCCAGGGGGGATGAGGAAGGTGATTCCCTGTGAGTTGCAGGCCTTGTGGAGGCCTAGGACCATCCAGATTTCCCGCGAGAACTGGTCACAGGAGAAAGAAGACCACCAGGAACAATCAGTCAATGAAAACTACAGGGCCACAATGTCTTGCCCGATGTCCTCCGGACACTGCAGAGTCCCTGGGTCCCGGCTGACACTGAAGACAATCATGCGGGGGTCCTGTGGGGTCGCTAGCAAGACTGCAGCGCCTTCCTGAGAAGCCTGAGCCTGAGGCTGCAGCAGGCTGGAGTTACACCCCTCTCAGCTCGGTGCTAGGGACCCATTTTTCCCAGGCGCCCGTGCGCATGCGCACGACCAAGAGCCCACATTTGAAAAAGAAAGAAGAGCCTTCAGGCTCAGCCAGGGGACTCCAGCCTGGGATCTAGGCAGTGCAGAGACCCAGGCAGGTGGGGTCGGGCTTAGTGGAAGGCACTGCAGGGCTGCCTGGTGACTTTCAGGCCTGCGTGGCTGGCGCAGCTAGTCCCTCTGGCCCAGATGCACTTCGTTTTGGGCCTGTCCGCCTTCAGTGCAGGAAGTGCTGAGAGGCGGCTGGGCTGTGCAGGCTCAGCTCCTGGGCAGCTCTTTTGCCTTTCTTGTAGAGGGGGGAGAGCTGGCTTCACTGGGCCGCCCCGGCTAGCCTTTCCCGGTGGACGATCTACACAGGTGGGCACAAAGGCTGCGTCGCGCCCACAGCTACTCTAGGTAGGTTTAGACCAGTGCGGGAAGTCCCGGGATCCTGGTGTGTCCAGAGCCTCCAAAGTTGCAGGAATCCCAAGTCGTCCGGAGCCCCGTTTCTGCCAAAATCCCTGGGAGGATGACCCTATCCTTCTTCGGTGACACAGCAAGACAGGGCTCCAAGGAGTGGTGGGTCTTGCTCTTTTCGCTGGGCCTGAAATAAGACCGCTGCCTGGAGGCCTTCCCTCTGCCCACTCTTGCCCCACGAGCCCACAAGGCAGCAGCGGACACCCCTTCTCCATCCAGGTTCTTCATCCCAGGGCAAGTGCTCCAAGATTCTGCATAGAGACCCACCGGGCTCTTTTGGGTGGCGGTGGCAACCATCAGCACATATCCTGATCACCCAGGAGCCTCCAGGACACAAGGAAGAGAGACTAGCTTTGGAGACTGCCAGCCTCCCCTTCCTTCTGCTATCTCCTCCTCTCTACTTCCACGGAGCACTTTTGCATTCCTCCTTAGGCCAAGATACCTGGGAGCTGCCACTAAGACACACCCATGCCCACCCATACACACACAGAGAATCTCACCCAAATTTACACGCCCACACACTCATACACACACACACACACACACACACACACACACACACACACACACACAGAGGCGCACGTGCACAGATACACAGACACATATCCTCAGGCTCCTCTGGATTGTCTCCCATGGGATGATGAAGTCTGGGCACTAGTTTGACACCAGCCTGAAACTTGGGTAGCAAGCCAGCTTGTGTCTTGAGCCCCCGCACCCCCATCTCTCTCTGAGTGTGGCTCTGGTGTTCTCCAGACTCCAGTAAGTTCCCACTGCTCCTATCTAGTCTGAGGTCCCCTCCCTGTGTCTGACTGCAGCTCCAGGGTCAGAGCCTGAGGTTTCCACTGGCATCTTGGCTCCAAGGCCTTTGCCCTTCCAGCTAGCCAGCGTTCTTTTCACAGCTTTGAGGCAGAACCCTTCCATGAGTCTCATTGACTGGACCACTTGCTTCTGGTAACTCTAGGTGCGATTGGAGATGCCAAAGGGCAAGATAAGGTGGGTCTTGAATGGTCATTTTTCTTGGGACAGTGGCTCCCTGGAGCTGTGTCCAAGGCACCTCTGGCTAGCTGCATCCTGGAAATGGAGCTCATGGGCACTCCTGTGAGCAGGATGCTTCCCTGTATTTCTAGGGCAGCCGGGACCAGGGAACTAGATCCTGACAGGTGCCAGAGGAGGCCCTGGGTACTGGTGGCATCCCAGGACAGGGCACTTGTTCCTAGGCACAGAGTGGGCCGGCCATCGCCCATAGTAGGCTCTCTAGACTGATTGTTCCTACTCAGGTGCAGCATGAGTGCCCCCCCGGGACTGTGTGATGGCTCTAGGGAGAGGGGACGGCGGACAGTGTCTGGCTCTTTGCCTCCCCGGCATGTCACTGTCGGGGAGGCAGCCATCCGGAGGGACGTTGGATCCCCAGGTGGCACCTGTGCCTTGAATTTCAGCCCAGGGGTGGATGAGGAGGTTGATTCCCTGTGAGTTGCAGGCCTTGTGGAGGCCTAGGACCATCCAGAATTTCCCGCTGAGAACTGGTCACAGGAGGAAGAAGACCTACCAAGGAAACAATTCAGTCAATGAAAACTACAGGGCCACAATGTCTGTGCCCGATGTCCTCCGGACACTGCAGAGTCCCTGGGTCCCGGCTGACACTGAAGACAATCATTCGGGGGGTGTCCTGTGGGTATGTGCCGCTAAGCAAGACTGCAGCGCCTTCCTGAGAAGCCTGAGCCTGAAGGCTGCAGCAGGCTGGATTTACACCCCTCTCAGCTCGGTGCTAGGGACCCATTTTTCCCAGGCGCCCGTGCGCATGCGCACGACCAAGAGCCCACATTTGAAAAAAGAAGAAGAGCCTTCAGGCTCAGCCAGGGGACTCCAGCCTGGGATCTAGGCAGTGCAGAGACCCAGGCAGGTGGGGTCGGGCTTAGTGAAGGCACTGCAGGGCTGCCTGGTGACTTTCAGGCCTGCGTGGCTGGCGCAGCTAGTCCTCTGGCCCAGATGCCTTCGTTTTGGGCCTGTCCGCCTTCAGTGCAGGAAGATGCTGAGAGGCGGCTGGGCTGTGGGCAGGCTCAGCTCCTGGGCAGCTCTTTTGCCCTTTCTTGTAGAGGGGGAGAGCTGGCTTCACTGGGCCGCCCCGGCTAGCCTTTCCCGGTGGACGATCTACACAGGGTGGGCACAAAGGCTGCGTCGCGCCCACAGCTACTCTAGGTAGGTTTAGACCAGGGCGGGAAGTCCCGGGATCCTGGTTGTGTCCAGAGCCTCCAAAGTTTGCAGGAATCCCAAGTCGTCCGGAGACCCGTTTCTGCCAATAATCCCTGGGAGGATGACCCTATCCTTCTTCGGTGACACAGCAAGACAGGCTCCAAGGAGTGGTGGGTCTTGCTCTTTTCGCTGGGCCTGAAATAAGACCGCTGCCTGGAGGCCTTCCCTCTGCCCACTCTTGCCCACGAGCCCACAAGGCAGCAGCGGACACCCCTTCTCCATCCAGGTTCTTCATCCCATGGGCAAGTGCTCCAAGATTCTGCATAGAGACCCACCGGGCTCTTTTGGGTGGCGGTGCAACCATCAGCACATATCCTGATCACCCCAGAGGCCTCCCAGGACACAAGGAAGAGAGACTAGCTTTGGAGACTGCCACCTCCCCTTCCTTCTGCCTATCTCCTCCTCTCTACTTCCACGGAGCACTTTTGCATTCCTCCTTAGGCCAAGATACCTGGGAGCTGCCACTAAGACACACCATGCCCACCCATACACACACAAGAGAATCTCACCCAAATTTACACGCCCACACACTCATACACCACACATACACACACACACACACACACAGCACACACCACACACAGAGGCGCACGTGCACAGATACACAGACACATGATCCTCAGGCTCCTCTGGATTGTCTCCCATGGGATTGATGAAGTCTGGGCACTAGTTTGACACCAGCCCTGAAACTTGGGTAGCAAGCCAGCTTGTGTCTTGAGCCCCCGGCACCCCCATCTCTCTCTGATTGGGGCTCTGGTGTTCTCCAGACTCCAGTAAGTTCCCACTGCTCCTATCTAGTCTGAGGTCCCCTCCCTGTGTCTGACTGCAGCTCCAGGGTCAGAGCCTGAGGTTTCCACTGGGCATCTTGGCTCCAAGGCCTTTGCCCTTCCAGCTAGCCAGCGTTCTTTTCACAGCTTTGAGCAGAACCCTTCCATGAGTCTCATTGACTGGACCACTTGCTTCTGGTAACTCTAGGTGCGACTTGGAGATGCCAAAGGGCAAGATAAGGTGGGTCTTGACATGGTCATTTTTCTTGGGACAGTGGCTCCCTGGAGCTGTGTCCAAGGCACCTCTGGCTAGCTGCATCCTGGAAATGGAGCTCATGGGCACTCCTGTGAGCAGGATGCTTCCCTGTATTTCCTAGGGCAGCCGGGACCAGGGAACTAGATCCTGACAGGTGCCAGAGGAGGCCCTGGGTACTGGTGGCATCCCAGGACAGGGCACTTGTTCCTAGGCACAGAGTGGGCCGGCCATCAGCCCCATAGTAGGCTCTCTAGACTGATGTTCTACTCAGGTGAGCATGAGTGCAGTGACTGAGTGGCTCTAGGGAGAGGGGACTGCGGACAGTGTCTGGCCTTGGCCTCCCGGAGGTCCCTGTCGGGAGCAGCATCCTGGAGGAGTTGGATCCCCAGGTGGACTGTGCCTTGAAATTTCAGCCCAGGGGGGATGAGGAAGGTGATTCCCTGTGAGTTGGCCAGGCCTTGTGGAGGCCTAGGACCATCCAGATTTCCCGCGAGAACTGGTCACAGGAGGAAAGAAGACCACCAGGAACAATCAGTCAATGAAAACTACAGGCCACAAATGTCTTGCCCGATGTCCTCCGGACACTGCAGAGTCCCTGGGTCCCGGCTGACACTGAAGACAATCATGCGGGGGTCCTGTGGGGTCGCTAGCAAGACTGCAGCGCCTTCCTGAGAAGCCTGAGCCTGAGGCTGCAGCAGGCTGGAGTTACACCCCTCTCAGCTCGGTGCTAGGGACCCATTTTTCCCAGGCGCCCGTGCGCATGCGCACGACAAGAGCCCACATTTGAAAAAGAAAGAAGAGCCTTCAGGCTCAGCCAGGGGACTCCAGCCTGGATCTAGGCAGTGCAGAGACCCAGGCAGGTGGGGTCGGGCTTAGTGGAAGGCACTGCAGGGCTGCCTGGTGACTTTCAGGCCTGCGTGGCTGGCGCAGCTAGTCCCTCTGGCCCAGATGCACTATCGTTTTGGGCCTGTCCGCCTTCAGTGCAGGAAGTGCTGAGAGGCGGGCTGGGCTGTGCAGGCTCAGCTCCTGGGCAGCTCTTTTTGCCTTTCTTGTAGAGGGGGGAGAGCTGGCTTCACTGGGCCGCCCCGGCTAGCCTTTCCCGGTGGACGATCTACACAGGTGGGCACAAAGGCTGCGTCGCGCCCACAGCTACTCTAGGTAGGTTTTAGACCAGTGCGGGAAGTCCCGGGATCCTGGTGTGTCCAGAGCCTCCAAAGTTGCAGGAATCCCAAGTCGTCCGGAGACCCGTTTCTGCCAAAATCCCTGGGAGGATGACCCTATCCTTCTTCGGTGACACAGCAAGACAGGGCTCCAAGGAGTGGTGGGTCTTGCTCTTTTCGCTGGGCCTGAAATAAGACCGCTGCCTGGAGGCCTTCCCTCTGCCCACTCTTGCCCCACGAGCCCACAAGGCAGCAGCGGACACCCCTTCTCCATCCAGGTTCTTCATCCCAGGGCAAGTGCTCCAAGATTCTGCATAGAGACCCACCGGGCTCTTTTGGGTGGCGGTGGCAACCATCAGCACATATCCTGATCACCCAGGAGCCTCCAGGACACAAGGAAGAGAGACTAGCTTTGGAGACTGCCAGCCTCCCCTTCCTTCTGCTATCTCCTCCTCTCTACTTCCACGGAGCACTTTTGCATTCCTCCTTAGGCCAAGATACCTGGGAGCTGCCACTAAGACACACCCATGCCCACCCATACACACACAGAGAATCTCACCCAAATTTACACGCGCCACACACTCATACACACACACACACACACACCTACACACACACACACACACACACGCACACACACAGAGGCGCATGTGCACAGATACACAGACACATATCCTCAGGCTCCTCTGGATTGTCTCCCATGGGGATGATGAAGTCTGGGCACTAGTTTGACACCAGCCTGAAACTTGGGTAGCAAGCCAGCTTGTGTCTTGAGCCCCCGCACCCCCATCTCTCTCTGATTGTGGCTCTGGTGTTCTCCAGACTCCAGTAAGTTCCCACTGCTCCTATCTAGTCTGAGGTCCCCTCCCTGTGTCTGACTGCAGCTCCAGGGTCAGAGCCTGAGGTTTCCACTGGCATCTTGGCTCCAAGGCCTTTGCCCTTCCAGCTAGCCAGCGTTCTTTTCACAGCTTTGAGGCAGAACCCTTCCATGAGTCTCCATTGACTGGACCACTTGCTTCTGGTAACTCTAGGTGCGACTGGAGATGCCAAAGGCAAGATAAGGTGGGTCTTGAATGGTCATTTTTCTTGGGACAGTGGCTCCCTGGAGCTGTGTCCAAGGCACCTCTGGCTAGCTGCATCCTGGAAATGGAGCTCAATGGGCACTCCTGTGAGCAGGATGCTTCCCTGTATTTCTAGGGCAGCCGGGGACCAGGGAACTAGATCCTGACAGGTGCCAGAGGAGGCCCTGGGTACTGGTGGCATCCCAGGACAGGGCACTTGTTCCTAGGCACAGAGTGGGCCGGCCATCAGCCCCATAGTAGGCTCTCTAGACTGATTTTCTACTCAGGTGAGCATGAGTGCAGTGACTGAGTGGCTCTAGGGAGAGGGGACTGCGGACAGTGTCTGGCCTTGCCTCCCGGAGTCCCTGTCGGGAGCAGCATCCTGGAGGAGTTGGAATCCCAGTGGACTGTGCCTTGAATTTCAGCCCAGGGGGGATGAGGAAGGTGATTCCCTGTGAGTTGCAGGCCTTGTGGAGGCCTAGGACCATCCAGATTTCCCGCGAGAACTGGTCACAGGAGAAAGAAGACCACCAGGAACAATCAGTCAATGAAAACTACAGGGCCACAATGTCTTGCCCGATGTCCTCCGGACACTGCAGAGTCCCCTGGTCCCGCTGACACTGAAGACAATCATGCGGGGGTCCTGTGGGGTCGCTAGCAAGACTGCAGCGCCTTCCTGAGAAGCCTGAGCCTGAGGCTGCAGCAGGCTGGAGTTACACCCCTCTCAGCTCGGTGCTAGGGACCCATTTTTCCCAGGCGCCCGTGCGCATGCGCACGACCAAGAGCCCACATTTGAAAAAGAAAGAAGAGCCTTCAGGCTCAGCCAGGGGACTCCAGCCTGGGATCTAGGCAGTGCAGAGACCCAGGCAGGTGGGGTCGGGCTTAGTGGAAGGCACTGCAGGGCTGCCTGGTGACTTTCAGGCCTGCGTGGCTGGCGCAGCTAGTCCCTCTGGCCCAGATGCACTTCGTTTTGGGCCTGTCCGCCTTCAGTGCAGGAAGTGCTGAGAGGCGGCTGGGCTGTGCAGGCTCAGCTCCTGGGCAGCTCTTTTGCCTTTCTTGTAGAGGGGGGAGAGCTGGCTTCACTGGGCCGCCCCGGCTAGCCTTTCCCGGTGGACGATCTACACAGGTGGGCACAAAGGCTGCGTCGCGCCACAGCTACTCTAGGTAGGTTTAGACCAGGGCGGGAAGTCCCGGGATCCTGGTGTGTCCAGAGCCTCCAAAGTTGCAGGAATCCCAAGTCGTCCGGAGACCCCGTTTTCTGCCAAAATCCCTGGGAGGATGACCCTATCCTTCTTCGGTGACACAGCAAGACAGGGCTCCAAGGAGTGGTGGTCTTGCTCTTTTCGCTGGGCCTGAAATAAGACCGCTGCCTGGAGGCCTTCCCTCTGCCCACTCTTGCCCCACGAGCCCACAAGGCAGCAGCGGACACCCCTTCTCCATCCAGGTTCTTCATCCCAGGGCAAGTGCTCCAAGATTCTGCATAGAGACCCACCGGGCTCTTTTGGGTGGCGGTGGCAACCATCAGCACATATCCTGATCACCCAGGAGCCTCCAGGACACAAGGAAGAGAGACTAGCTTTGGAGACTGCCAGCCTCCCCTTCCTTCTGCTATCTCCTCCTCTCTACTTCCACGGAGCACTTTTGCATTCCTCCTTAGGCCAAGATACCTGGGAGCTGCCACTAAGACACACCCATGCCCACCCATACACACACAGAGAATCTCACCCAAATTTACACGCCCACACACTCATACACACACACATACACACATCACCACACACACACAACACAACGCACACACAGAGGCGCACGTGCACAGATACACAGACACATATCCTCAGGCTCCTCTGGATTGTCTCCCATGGGATGATGAAGTCTGGGCACTAGTTTGACACCAGCCTGAAACTTGGGTAGCAAGCCAGCTTGTGTCTTGAGCCCCCGCACAACCCCCATCTCTCTCTGATTGTGGCTCTTGGTGTTCTCCAGACTCCAGTAAGTTCCCACTGCTCCTATCTAGTCTGAGGTCCCCTCCCTGTGTCTGACTGCAGCTCCAGGTCAGAGCCCTGAGGTTTTCCACTGGCATCTTGGCTCCAAGGCCTTTGCCCTTCCAGCTAGCCAGCGTTCTTTTCACAGCTTTGAGGCAGAACCCTTCCATGAGTCTCATTGACTGGACCACTTGCTTCTGGTAACTCTAGGTGCGACTGGAGATGCCAAAGGGCGAAGATAAGGTGGGTCTTGAATGGTCATTTTTCTTGGGACAGTGGCTCCCTGGAGCTGTGTCCAAGGCACCTCTGGCTAGCTGCATCCTGGAAATGGAGCTCATGGGCACTCCTGTGAGCAGGATGCTTCCCTGTATTTCTAGGCAGCCGGGACCAGGGAACTAGATCCTGACAGGTGCCAGAGGAGGCCCTGGGTTACTGGTGGCATCCCAGGACAGGGCACTTGTTCCTAGGCACAGAGTGGGCCGGCCATCAGCCCCATAGTAGGCTCTCTAGACTGATTTTCCTACTCAGGTGAGCATGAGTGCAGTGACTGAGTGGCTCTAGGGAGAGGGGACTGCGGACAGTGTCTGGCCTTGCCTCCCGGAGTCCCTGTCGGGAGCAGCATCCTGGAGGAGTTGGAATCCCAGGTGGACTGTGCCTTGAATTTCAGCCCAGGGGGATGAGGAAGGTGATTCCCTGTGAGTTGCAGGCCTTGTGGAGGCCTAGGACCATCCAGATTTCCCGCGAGAACTGGTCCACAGGAGAAGAGAAGACCACCAGGAACAATCAGTCAATGAAAAACTACAGGGCCACAATGTCTTGCCCGATGTCCTCCGGACACTGCAGAGTCACCTGGGTCCCGGCTGACACTGAAGACAATCATGCGGGGGTCCTGTGGGGTCGCTAGCAAGACTGCGCGCCTTCCTGAGAAGCCTGAGCCTGAGGCTGCAGCAGCTGGAGTTACACCCTCTCAGCTCGGTGCTAGGGACCCATTTTTCCCAGGCGCCCGTGCGCATGCGCACGACAAGAGCCCACATTTGAAAAAGAAGAAGAGCCTTCAGGCTCAGCCAGGGGACTCCAGCCTGGGATCTAGGCAGTGCAGAGACCCAGTCAGGTGGGGTCGGGCTTAGTGGAAGGCACTGCAGGGCTGCCTGGTGACTTTCAGGCCTGCGTGGCTTGGCGCAGCTAGTCCCTCTGGCCCAGATGCACTTCGTTTTGGGCCTGTCCGCCTTCAGTGCAGGAAGTGCTGAGAGGCGGCTGGGCTGTGCAGGCTCGCTCCTGGGCAGCTCTTTTGCCTTTCTTGTAGAGGGGGGAGAGCTGGCTTCACTGGGCCGCCCCGGCTAGCCTTTCCCGGTGGACGATCTACCAGGTGGGCACAAAGGCTGCGTCGCGCCCACAGCTACTCTAGGTAGGTTTAGACCAGGGCGGGAAGTCCCGGGATCCTGGTGTGTCCAGAGCCTCCAAAGTTGCAGGGAGTCCCAAGTCGTCCGGAGACCCCGGTTTCTGCCAAAATCCCTGGAGGATGACCCGTATCCTTCTTTCGGTGACACAGCAAGACAGGGGCTCCAAGGGAGTGGTGGGTCTTGCTCCTTTTCGCTGGGCCTGAAATAAGACCGCTGCCTGGAGGCCTTCCCTCTGCCCTCTTGCCCCACGAGCCCACAAGGCAGCGCGGACACCCCTTCTCCATCCAGGTTCTTCATCCCAGGGCAAGTGCTCCAAGATTCTGCATAGAGACCCACCGGGCTCTTTTGGGTGGCGGTGGCAACCATCAGCATCCATCAAGGGCCTCCAGGACACAAGGAAGAGAGACTAGCTTTGGAGACTGCCAGCCTCCCCTTCCTTCTGCTATCTCCTCCTCTCTACTTCCACGGAGCACTTTTGCATTCCTCCTTAGGCCAAGATACCTGGGAGCTGCCACTAAGACACACCCATGCCCACCCATACACACACAGAGAATCTCACCCAAATTATTACACACTCATCACACACACACACACACACACACACACACACACACACAGAGCACACACCGCACACAGATAGCAGATCCTCAGGCTCCTCTGGATTGTCTCCCATGTGATGAAGTCTGGGCACTAGTTTGACACCAGCCTGAAACTTGGGTAGCAAGCCAGCTTGTGTCTTGAGCCCCCGCACCCCCATCTCTCTAAGAGTGTTCCTAGACTCCAGTAGTTACTGCTCCTATCTAGTCTGAGGTCCCCTCCCTGTGTCTGACTGCAGCTCCAGGGTCAGAGCCTGAGGTTTCCACTGGCATCTTTGCTCCAAGGCCTTTGCCCTTCCAGCTAGCCAGCGTTCTTTTCACAGCTTTGAGGCAGAACCCTTCCATGAGTCTCATTGACTGGACCACTTGCTTCTGGTAACTCTAGGTGCGATTGGAGATGCCCCAAGAGTGGGTCTTGAATGGTCATTTTTCTGGGACAGTGGCTCCCTGGAGCTGTGTCCAAGGCACCTCTGGCTAGCTGCATCCTGGAAATGGAGCTCATGGGCACTCCTAGAGCAGGATGCTTCCCTGTATTTCTAGGGCAGCCGGGACCAGGGAACTAGATCCTGACAGGTGCCAGAGGAGGCCCTGGGTACTGGTGGCATCCCAGGACAGGGCACTTGTTCCTAGGCACAGAGTTATCAGCCCCAGTACTCTCTAGACTGAACCAGGTGAGCATGAGTGCAGTGACTGAGTGGCTCTAGGGAGAGGGGACTACATGTCTGGCCTGCCTCCCGGAGTCCCTGTCGGGAGCAGCATCCTGAGTTGATAGGTGGACTGTCTATTTCAATTTAGGAAGGTGAATTCCCTGTGAGTTGCAGGCCTTGTGGAGGCCTAGGACCATCCAGATTTCCCGCGAGAATGGTGAGAAAGTACCACCAGGAATCAGTCAATGAAAACTACAGGGCCACAATGTCTTGCCCGATGTCCTCCGGACACTGCAGAGTCCCTGGGTCCCGGTGACAGTGAAGACCCCATGCGTCCTGTTCCTTGCCGCCTTCCTGAGAAGCCTGAGCCTGAGGCTTCACTTGTTAGACCCCTTTCAGCTCGGTGCTAGGACCCATTTTTCCCACGTGCATCCCCCAGAGAGCTTTCAAAGGAAGACTTTCAGCCACTCCAGCCTGGGATCTAGGCAGTAGAGAGGCTTTTCTAAAGTGTCTTTCAGGCCTGCGTGGCTGGCGCAGCTAGTCCCTCTGGCCCAGATGCACTTCGTTCTGCCTGAGAGTGCAGGAAGTGCAGAGGCGGCTGGGCTGTTGCCAGCTCCTGGGCTGCTCTTTTGCCTTTCTTGTGGGAAGCTGGCTTCACCCGCCCCGGCTAGCCTTTCCCACGATCTACACAGGTGGGCACAAAGGCTGCGTCGGCCCACAGCTACTCTAGGTAGGTTTAGACGGGAAGTCCCGGGATCCTGGTGTGTCCAGAGCCTCCAAAGTTGCTGACTCCCAGGTCAGCTTCTGCCAAAATCCCTGGGAGGATGACCCTATGCTTCTTCGGGAGCAAGACACCAAGGAGTGGTGGGTCTTGGCTGGGCCTGAAATAAGACCGCAGCCTGGAGGCCTTCCCTCTCCACCTTCTTCACCCCCAAGGCAGCAGCGGGCCAGGCAAGTGCATAGAGACCCACCGGGCTCTTTTGGGTGGCGGTGGCAACCATCAGCACATATCCTGATCACCCAGGAGCCTCCAGGACACAAGGAAGAGAGACTAGCTTTGGAGACTGCCAGCCTCCCCTTCCTTCTGCTATCTCCTCCTCTCTACTTCCACGGAGCACTTTTGCATTCCTCCTTAGGCCAAGATACCTGGGAGCTGCCACTAAGACACACCCATGCCCACCCATACACACACAGAGAATCTCACCCAAATTTACACGCCCACACACTCATACACACACACACACACACACACACACACACACACACACACACACACACAGAGGCGCACGTGCACAGATACACAGACACATATCCTCAGGCTCCTCTGGATTGTCTCCCATGGGATGATGAAGTCTGGGCACTAGTTTGACACCAGCCTGAAACTTGGGTAGCAAGCCAGCTTGTGTCTTGAGCCCCCGCACCCCCATCTCTCTCTGAGTGTGGCTCTGGTGTTCTCCAGACTCCAGTAAGTTCCCACTGCTCCTATCTAGTCTGAGGTCCCCTCCCTGTGTCTGACTGCAGCTCCAGGGTCAGAGCCTGAGGTTTCCACTGGCATCTTGGCTCCAAGGCCTTTGCCCTTCCAGCTAGCCAGCGTTCTTTTCACAGCTTTGAGGCAGAACCCTTCCATGAGTCTCATTGACTGGACCACTTGCTTCTGGTAACTCTAGGTGCGACTGGAGATGCCAAAAGGGCAAGATAAGGTGGGTCTTGAATGGTCATTTTTCTTGGGACAGTGGCTCCCTGGAGCTGTTGTCCAAGGCACCTCTGGCTAGCTGCATCCTGGAAATGGAGCTCATGGGCACTCCTGTGAGCAGGATGCTTCCCTGTATTTCTAGGGCAGCCGGGACCAGGGAACTAGATTCCTGACAGGTGCCAGAGGAGGCCCTGGGTACTGGTGGCATCCCAGGACAGGGCACTTGTTCCTAGGCACAGAGTGGGCCGGCCATCAGCCCCATAGTAGGCTCTCTAGACTGATTTTCTACTCAGGTGAGCATGAGTGCAAGTGACTGAGTGGCTCTAGGGAGAGGGGACTGCGGACAGTGTCTGGCCTTGCCGTCCCGGAGTCCCTGTCGGGAGCAGCATCCTGGAGGAGTTGGATCCCCAGGTGGACTGTGCCTTGAATTTCGCCCAGGGGGGATGAGGAAGGTGATTCCCTGTGAGTTGCAGGCCTTGTGGAGGCCTAGGACCATCCAGATTTCCCGCGAGCAACTGGTCACAGGAGGAAAGAAGACCACCAGGAACAATCAGTCAATGAAATACAGGGCCAACAATGTCTTGCCCGATGCTCCGGACCACTGCAGCGTCCTGGGTCCGGCTGTGACACTGAAGACAATCATGCGGGGGTACCTGCTACGGGGTCGCTAGCAATGACTTGCAGGGCCCTTCCTTGAGAAGACTGAGCCCGAGGCGATGCAGCTAGGCTGGGAGTTACCACCCCCTCTCAGGCTCGTGCTGCTAGGGAACCATTTTTCCCAAGGCGCCCTTGCGACTATGCTGCAACGACCAAGAGCCCACATTTGAAAAGAAAGAAGAGCCTTCAGCAGTCCACAGGCGGACTCCAGCCTGGGATCTAGGCAGTGCAGGCAGGACCCAGGCAGGTGGGGGTCGGGCTTAGTGGAAGGCACTGCAGGGCTGCCTGGTGACTTTCAGGCCTGCGTGGCTTGGCGCAGCTAGTCCCTCTGGCCCAGATTGCACCTTCGTTTGGGCCTGGCGCCTTCAGTGCAGGAAAGTGCTGAGAGGCGGCTGGGCTGTGGCAGGCTCAGCTCCTGGGCAGCTCTTTTGCCTTTCTTGTAGAGGGGGGAGAGCTGTGCTTCACTGGGCCGCCCGGCTAGCCTTTCCCGGTGGACGATCTACACAGGTGGGCACAAAGGCTGCGTCGCGCCCAACAGCTACTCTAGGTAGGTTTAGACCAGGGCGGGAAGTCCCGGGATACTGGTGTGTCCAGAGCCTCAAAGTTGCAGGAATCCAAGTCGTCCGGAGCCCCCGTTTTCTGCCAAATCCCTGGGAGGAGGACCCTATCCTTCTTCGGTGACACAGCAAGACAGGTGCTCCAAGGAGTGGGGTCTTGCTCTTTTCGCTTGGGCCTGAAATAAGACCGCTGCCTGGAGCCTTCCCTCTGCCCACTCTTGCCCCACGAGCCCACAATGCAGCAGCGGACACCCCTTCTCCATCCAGGTTCTTCATCCAGGGCAAGTGCCCAAGATTCTGCATAGAGACCCACCGGGCTCTTTTGGGTTGGCGGTGGCAACCATCAGCAACATATCCTGATCACCCAGGAGCCTCCAGGACACAAGGAAGAGAGACTAGCTTTGGAGACTGCCAGCCTCCCCTTCCTTCTGCTATCTCCTCCTCTCTACTTTCCACGGAGCATCTTTTGCATTCCTCCTTAGGCCAAGATACTGGGAGCTGCACTAAGACACACCCATGCCCACCCATACACACACAGAGAATCTCACCCAAATTTACACGCCCACACACTCATACACACACACATACACACACACACACACACACACACCCACGCACACACAGATGGCGCACGTGCACAGATACACAGACACATATCCTCAGGCTCCTCTGGATTGTCTCCCATGGCTATGATGAAGTCTGGGCACTAGTTTGACACCAGCCTGAAACTTGGGTAGCAAGCCAGCTTGTGTCTTGAGCCCCCGCACCCACTTCTCTCTCTGATTGTGGCTCTGGTGTTCTCCAGACTCCAGTAAGTTCCCACTGCTCCTATCTAGTCTGAGGTCCCCTCCTGTGTCTGACGCAGCTCCAGGGTCAAGCCTGAGGTTTCCACTGGCATCTTGGCTCCAAGGCCTTTGCCCTTCCAGCTAGCCAGCGTTCTTTTCACAGCTTTGAGGCAGAACCCTTCCATGAGTCTCATTGACTGACACTTGCTTCTGTAACTCTAGTGCGACTGGAGATGCCAAAGGGCAAGATAAAGGTGGGTCTTGAATGGTCATTTTCTTGGGACAGTGGCTCCCTGGAGCTGTGTCCAAGGCACCTCTGGCTAGCTGCATCCTGGAAATGGAGCTCATGGGCACTCCTGTGAGCAGGATGCTTCCCTGTATTTCTAGGGCAGCCGGGACCAGGGAACTAGATCCTGACAGGTGCCAGAGGAGGCCCTGGGTACTGGTGGCATCCCAGGACAGGGCACTTGTTCCTAGGCACAGAGTGGGCCGGCCATCAGCCCCATAGTAGGCTCTCTAGACTGATTTTCTACTCAGGTGAGCATGAGTGCAGTGACTGAGTGGCTCTAGGGAGAGGGGACTGCGGACAGTGTCTGGCCTTGCCTCCCGGAGTCCCTGTCGGGAGCAGCATCCTGGAGGAGTTGGATCCCCAGGTGGACTGTGCCTTGAATTTCAGCCCAGGGGGGATGAGGAAGGTGATTCCCTGTGAGTTGCAGGCCTTGTGGAGGCCTGGGACCATCCAGATTTCCCGCGAGAACTGGTCACAGGAGAAAGAAGACCACCAGGAACAATCAGTCAATGAAAACTACAGGGCCACAATGTCTTGCCCGATGTCCTCCGGACACTGCAGAGTCCCTGGGTCCCGGCTGACACTGAAGACAATCCTGCGGGGGTCCTGTGGGGTCGCTAGCAAGACTGCAGCGCCTTCCTGAGAAGCCTGAGCCTGAGGCTGCAGCAGGCTGGAGTTACACCCCTCTCAGCTCGGTGCTAGGGACCCATTTTTCCCAGGCGCCCGTGCGCATGCGCACGACCAAGAGCCCACATTTGAAAAAGAAAGAAGAGCCTTCAGGCTCAGCCAGGGGACTCCAGCCTGGGATCTAGGCAGTGCAGAGACCCAGGCAGGTGGGGTCGGGCTTAGTGGAAGGCACTGCAGGGCTGCCTGGTGACTTTCAGGCCTGCGTGGCTGGCGCAGCTAGTCCCTCTGGCCCAGATGCACTTCGTTTTGGGCCTGTCCGCCTTCAGTGCAGGAAGTGCTGAGAGGCGGCTGGGCTGTGCAGGCTCAGCTCCTGGGCAGCTCTTTTGCCTTTCTTGTAGAGGGGGGAGAGCTGGCTTCACTGGGCCGCCCCGGCTAGCCTTTCCCGGTGGACGATCTACACAGGTGGGCACAAAGGCTGCGTCGCGCCCACAGCTACTCTAGGTAGGTTTAGACCAGGGCGGGAAGTCCCGGGATCCTGGTGTGTCCAGAGCCTCCAAAGTTGCAGGAATCCCAAGTCGTCCGGAGCCCCGTTTCTGCCAAAATCCCTGGGAGGATGACCCTATCCTTCTTCGGTGACACAGCAAGACAGGGCTCCAAGGAGTGGTGGGTCTTGCTCTTTTCGCTGGACCTGAAATAAGACCGCTGCCTGGAGGCCTTCCCTCTGCCCACTCTTGCCCCACGAGCCCACAAGGCAGCAGCGGACACCCCTTCTCCATCCAGGTTCTTCATCCCAGGGCAAGTGCTCCAAGATTCTGCATAGAGACCCACCGGGCTCTTTGGGGTGGCGGTGGCAACCATCAGCACATATCCTGATCACCCAGGAGCCTCCAGGACACAAGGAAGAGAGACTAGCTTTGGAGACTGCCAGCCTCCCCTTCCTTCTGCTATCTCCTCCTCTCTCCTTCCACGGAGCACTTTTGCATTCCTCCTTAGGCCAAGATACCTGGGAGCTGCCACTAAGACACACCCATGCCCACCCATACACACACAGAGAATCTCACCCAAATTTACACGCACACACACACACACACACACACACACACACACACACACACACACACAGAGGCACACACAGAGGCGCACGTGCACAGATACACAGACACATATCCTCAGGCTCCTCTGGATTGTCTCCCATGGGATGATGAAGTCTGGGCACTAGTTTGACACCAGCCTGAAACTTGGGTAGCAAGCCAGCTTGTGTCTTGAGCCCCCGCACCCCCCATCTCTCTCTGAGTGTGGCTCTGGTGTTCTCCAGACTCCAGTAAGTTCCCACTGCTCCTATCTAGTCTGAGGTCCCCTCCCTGTGTCTGACTGCAGCTCCAGGGTCAGAGCCTGAGGTTTCCACTGGCATCTTGGCTCCAAGGCCTTTGCCCTTCCAGCTAGCCAGCGTTCTTTTCACAGCTTTGAGGCAGAACCCTTCCATGAGTCTCATTGACTGGACCACTTGCTTCTGGTAACTCTAGGTGCGACTGGAGATGCCAAAGGGCAGATAAGGTGGGTCTTGAATGGTCATTTTCTTGGGACAGTGGCTCCCTGGAGCTGTGTCCAAGGCACCTCTGGCTAGCTGGCATCCTGGAATATGGAGCTCATGGGCACTCCTGTGAGCAGATGCTTCCCTGTATTTCTAGGGCAGCCGGGACCAGGGAACTAGATCCTGACAGGTGCCAGAGGAGGCCCTGGGTACTGGTGGCATCCCAGGACAGGGGCACTTGTTCCTAGGCACAGAGTGGGCGGCCATCAGCCCCATAGTAGGCTCTCTAGACTGATTTTCTACTCAGGGTGAGCATGAGTGCAGTGACTGAGTGGCTCTAGGGAGAGGGGACTGCGGACAGTGTCTGGCCTTGCCTCCCGGAGTCCCTGTCGGGAGGCAGCATCCTGGAGGAGTTGGATCCCCAGGTGGACTGTGCCTTGAAATTTCAGCCCAGGGGGGATGAGGAAGGTGATTCCCTGTGGAGTTGCAGGCCTTGTGGAGGCCTAGGACCATCCAGATTTCCCGCGGAGAAAAAACTGGTCACAGGAGAAAGAAGACCACCAGGAAACAAGCAGTCAATGAAAACTACAGGGCCACAATGTCTTGCCCGATGTCCTCCGGACACTGCAGAGTCCCTGGGTCCCGGCTGACACTGAAGACAATCATGCGGGGGTCCTGGTGGGGTCGCTAGCAAGACTTGCAGCGCCTTCCTGAGAAGCCTGAGCCTGAGGCTGCAGCAGGCTGGAGTTACACCCCTCTCAGCTCGGTGCTAGGGACCCATTTTTCCCAGGCGCCCGTGCGCATAGCGCACGACCAAGAGCCCACATTTGAAAAAGAAAGAAGAGCCTTCAGGCTCAGCCAGGGACTCCAGCCTGGGATCTAGGCAGTGCAGAGACCCAGGCAGGTGGGGTCGGGCTTAGTGGAAGGCACTGCAGGGCTGCCTGGTGACTTTCAGGCCTGCGTGGCTTGGCGCAGCTAGTCCCTCTGGCCCAGATGCACTTCGTTTTGGGCCCTGTCCGCCTTCAGTGCAGGAAGTGCTGAGGAGGCGGCTGGGCTGTGCAGGCTCAGCTCCTGGGCAGCTCTTTTGCCTTTCTTGTAGAGGGGGGAGAGCTGGCTTCACTGGGCCGCCCCCGGCTAGCCTTTCCCGGTGGACGATCTACACAGGTGGTGCACCAAAGGCTGCGTCGCGCCCACAGCTACTCTAGGTAGGTTTTAGACCAGGAGCGGGAAGTCCCGGGATCCTGGTGTGTCCAGAGGCCTCCAAAGTTGCAGGAATCCCAAGTCAGGTCCTGGAGACCCCGTTTTCTGCCAAAATCCCTGGGAGGAATGACCCTATCCTTCTTCGGTGACACAGCAGACAGGGCTCCAAGGAGTGGTGGGTCTTGCTCTTTTCGCTGGGCCTGAAATAAGACCGCTGCCTGGAAGGCCTTCCCTCATGCCCACTCTTGACCCACGAGCCCACAAGGCAGCAAGCGGACACCCCTTCTCCATCCAGGTTCTTCATCCCAGGGCAAGTGCCTCCAAGATTCTGCATAGAGACCCACCGGGCTCTCTTTTGGGTGGCTGGTGGCAACCATCAGCACATATCCTGATCACCCAGGAGCCTCCAGGACACAAGGAAGAGAGCTAGCTTTGGAGACTGCCAGCCTCCCCTTCCTTCTGCTATCTCCTCCTCTCTCTACTTCCACGGAGCACTTTTGCATTCCTCCTTAGGCCAAGATACCTGGGAGCTGCCACTAAGACACACCCATGCCCACCCATACACACACAGAGAATCTCACCCAAATTTACACGCCACACACTCATACACCACACACATACACACACACACACACACATATACCACACACACACACACCACAGAAGCGCACGTGCACAGATACACAGACACATATCCTCAGGCTCCTCTGGATTGTCTCCCATGGGATGATGAAGTCTGGGCACTAGTTTGACACCAGCCTGAAACTTGGGTAGCAAGCCAGCTTGTGTCTTGAGCCCCCCGCACCCCCATCTCTCTCTGATTGTGGCTCTGGTGTTCTCCAGACTCCAGTAAGTTCCCACTGCTCCTATCTAGTCTGAGGTCCCCTCCCTGTGTCTGACTGCAGCTCCAGGGTCAGAGCCTGAGGTTTCCACTGGCATCTTGGCTCCAAGGCCTTTGCCCTTCCAGCTAGCCAGCGTTCTTTTCACAGCTTTGAGGCAGAACCCTTCCATGAGTCTCATTGACTGGACCACTTGCTTCTGGTAACTCTAGGTGCGACTGGAGATGCCAAAGGGCAAGATAAAGGTGGGTCTTGAATGGTCATTTTTCTTGGGACAGTGGCTCCCTGGAGCTGTGTCCAAGGCACCTCTGGCTAGCTGCATCCTGGAAATGGAGCTCATGGGCACTCCTGTGAGCAGGATGCTTCCCTGTATTTCTAGGGCAGCCGGGACCAGGGAACTAGATCCTGGACAGGTGCCAGAGGAGGCCCTGGGTACTGGTGGCAATCCCAGGACAGGGCACTTGTTCCTAGGCACAGAGTGGGCCGGCCATCAGCCCCATAGTATGCTCTCTAGACTGATTTTCTACTCAGGTGAGCATGAGTGCAGTGACTGCGGGGCTCTAGGGAGAGGGGACTTGCGGACAGTGTCTGGCCTTGCCTTCCCGGAGTCCCCTGTCGGGAGCAGCATCCTGGAGGAGTTGGATCCCAGTGGACTGTGCCTTGAATTTCAGCCCAGGGGGGATGAGGAAGGTGATTCCCTGTGAGTTGCAGGCCTTGTGGAGGCCTAGGACCATCCAGATTTCCCGCGAGAACTGGTCACAGGAGAAAGAAGACCACCAGGAACAATCAGTCAATGAAAACTACAGGGCCACAATGTCTTGCCCGATGTCCTCCGACACTGCAGAGTCCCTGGGTCCCGGCTGACACTGAAGACAATCATGCGGGGGTCCTGTGGGGTCGCTAGCAAGACTGCAGCGCTTCCTGAGAAGCCTGAGCCTGAGGCTGCAGCAGGCTGGAGTGTACAACCCCTCTCAGCTCGGTGCTAGGGACCCATTTTTCCCAGGCGCCCGTGCGCATGCGCACGACCAAGAGCCCACATTTGAAAAAGAAAGAAGAGCCTTCAGGCTCAGCCAGGGGACTCCAGCCTGGGATCTAGGCATGCAGAGACCAGGCAGGTGGGGTCGGGCTTAGTGGAAGGCACTGCAGGCTGCCTGGTGACTTTCAGGCCTGCGTGGCTGGCGCAGCTAGTCCCTCTGGCCCAGATCACTTCGTTTTGGGCCTGTCCGCCTTCAGTGCAGGAAGTGCTGAGAGGCGGCTGGGCTGTGCAGGCTCAGCTCCTGGGCAGCTCTTTTGCCTTTCTTGTAGAGGGGGGAGAGCTGGCTTCACTGGGCCGCCCCGGCTAGGCCTTTCCCGGTGGACGATCTACACAGGTGGGCACAAAGGCTGCGTCGCGCCCACAGCTACTCTAGGTAGGTTTAGACCAGGGCGGGAAGTCCCGGATCCTGGTGTGTCCAGAGCCCTCCAAAGTTGCAGGAATCCCAAGTCGTCCGGAGACCCGTTTCTGCCAAAAATCCCTGGGAGGATGACCCTATCCTTCTTCGGTGACACAGCAAGACAGGGCTCCAAGGAGTGGTGGGTCTTGCTCTTTTTCGCTGGGCCTGAAATAAAGACCGCTGCCTGGAGGCCTTCCCTCTGCCCACTCTTGCCCCACGAGCCCACAAGGCAGCAGCGGACACCCCTTCTCCATCCAGGTTCTTCATCCCAGGGCAGTGCTCCAAGATTCTGCATAGAGACCCACCGGGCTCTTTTGGGTGGCGGTGGCAACCATCAGCACATATCCTGATCACCCAGGAGCCTCCAGGACACAAGGAAGAGAGACTAGCTTTGGAGACTGCCAGCCTCCCCTTCCTTCTGCTATCTCCTCCTCTCTACTTCCACGGAGCACTTTTGCATTCCTCCTTAGGCCAAGATACCTGGGAGCTGCCACTAAGACACACCCATGCCCACCCATACACACACAGAGAATCTCACCCAAATTTACACGCCCACACACTCATACACACACACATACACACACACACACACACACACAGAGGCACACACAGAGGCGCACGTGCACAGATACACAGACACATATCCTCAGGCTCCTCTGGATTGTCTCCCATGGGATGATGAAGTCTGGGCACTAGTTTGACACCAGCCTGAAACTTGGGTAGCAAGCCAGCTTGTGTCTTGAGCCCCCGCACCCCCATCTCTCTCTGATTGTGGCTCTGGTGTTCTCCAGACTCCAGTAAGTTCCCACTGCTCCTATCTAGTCTGAGGTCCCCTCCCTGTGTCTGACTGCAGCTCCAGGGTCAGAGCCTGAGGTTTCCACTGGCATCTTGGCTCCAAGGCCTTTGCCCTTCCAGCTAGCCAGCGTTCTTTTCACAGCTTTGAGGCAGAACCCTTCCATGAGTCTCATTGACTGACCACTTGCTTCTGGTAACTCTAGGTGCGATGGAGATGCCAAAGGGCAAGATAAGGTGGGTCTTGAATGGTCATTTTTCTTGGGACAGTGGCTCCCTGGAGCTGTGTCCAAGGCACCTCTGGCTAGCTGCATCCTGGAAATGGAGCTCATGGGCACTCCTGTGAGCAGGATGCTTCCCTGTATTTCTAGGGCAGCCGGGACCAGGGAACTAGATCCTGACAGGTGCCAGAGGAGGCCCTGGGTACTGGTGGCATCCCAGGACAGGGCACTTGTTCCTAGGCACAGAGTGGGCCGGCCATCAGCCCCATAGTAGGCTCTCTAGACTGATTTTCTACTCAGGTGAGCATGAGTGCAGTGACTGAGTGGCTCTAGGGAGAGGGGACTGCGGACAGTGTCTGGCCTTGCCTCCCGGAGTCCCTGTCGGGAGCAGCATCCTGGAGGAGTTGGATCCCCAGGTGGACTGTGCCTTGAATTTCAGCCCAGGGGGGGATGAGGAAGGTGATTCCCTGTGAGTTGCAGGCCTTGTGGAGGCCTAGGACCATCCAGATTTCCCGCGAGAACTGGTCACAGGAGGAAGAAGACCACCAGGAACAATCAGTCAATGAAAACTACAGGGCCACAATGTCTTGCCCGATGTCCTCCGGACACTGCAGAGGTCCCTGGGTCCCGGCTGACACTGAAGACAATCATGCGGGGGTCCTGTGGGGTCGCTAGCAAGACTGCAGCGCCTTCCTGAGAAGCCTGAGCCTGAGGCTGCAGCAGGCTGGAGTTACACCCCTCTCAGCTCGGTGCTAGGGACCCATTTTTCCCAGGCGCCCGTGCGCATGCGCACGACCAAGAGCCCACATTTGAAAAAGAAAGAAGAGCCTTCAGGCTCAGCCAGGGGACTCCAGCCTGGGATCTAGGCAGTGCAGAGACCCAGGCAGGTGGGGTCGGGCTTAGTGGAAGGCACTGCAGGGCTGCCTGGTGACTTTCAGGCCTGCGTGGCTGGCGCAGCTAGTCCCTCTGGCCCAGATGCACTTCGTTTTGGGCCTGTCCGCCTTCAGTGCAGGAAGTGCTGAGAGGCGGCTGGGCTGTGCAGGCTCAGCTCCTGGGCAGCTCTTTTGCCTTTCTTGTAGAGGGGGGAGAGCTGGCTTCACTGGGCCGCCCCGGCTAGCCTTTCCCGGTGGACGATCTACACAGGTGGGCACAAAGGCTGCGTCGCGCCCACAGCTACTCTAGGTAGGTTTTAGACCAGGGCGGGAAGTCCCGGGATCCTGGTGTGTCCAGAGCCTCCAAAGTTGCAGGAATCCCAAGTCGTCCGGAGCCCCGTTTCTGCCAAAATCCCTGGGAGGATGACCCTATCCTTCTTCGGTGACACAGCAAGACAGGGCTCCAAGGAGTGGTGGGTTCTTGCTCTTTTCGCTGGGCCCTGAAATAAGACCGCTGCCTGGAGGCCTTCCCTCTGCCCACTCTTGCCCCACGAGCCCACAAGGCAGCAGCGGACACCCCTTCTCCATCCAGGTTCTTCATACCCAGGGCAAGTGCTCCAAGATTCTGCATAGAGACCCACCGGGCTCTTTTGGGTGGCGGTGGCAACCATCAGCACATATCCTGATCACCCAGGAGCCTCCAGGACACAAGGAAGAGAGACTAGCTTTGGAGACTGCCAGCCTCCCCTTCCTTCTGCTATCTCCTCCTCTCTACTTCCACGGAGCACTTTTTGCATTCCTCCTTAGGCCAAGATACCTGGGAGCTGCCACTAAGACACACCCATGCCCCACCCATACACACACAGAGAATCTCACCCAAATTTACACGCCCACACACTCATACACACACACATACACACACACACACACACACACACACACGCACACACAGAGGCGCACGTGCACAGATACACAGACACATATCCTCAGGCTCCTCTGGATTGTCTCCCATGGGATGATGAAGTCTGGGCACTAGTTTGACACCAGCCTGAAACTTGGGTAGCAAGCCAGCTTGTGTCTTGAGCCCCCGCACCCCCATCTCTCTCTGATTGTGGCTCTGGTGTTCTCCAGACTCCAGTAAGTTCCCACTGCTCCTATCTAGTCTGAGGTCCCCTCCCTGTGTCTGACTGCAGCTCCAGGGTCAGAGCCTGAGGTTTCCACTGGCATCTTGGCTCCAAGGCCTTTGCCCTTCCAGCTAGCCAGCGTTCTTTTCACAGCTTTGAGGCAGAACCCTTCCATGAGTCTCATTGACTGGACCACTTGCTTCTGGTAACTCTAGGTGCGACTGGAGATGCCAAAGGGCAAGATAAGGTGGGTCTTGAATGGTCATTTTTCTTGGGACAGTGGCTCCCTGGAGCTGTGTCCAAGGCACCTCTGGCTAGCTGCATCCTGGAATGGAGCTCATGGGCACTCCTGTGAGCAGGATGCTTCCCTGTATTTCTAGGGCAGCCGGGACCAGGGAACTAGATCCTGACAGGTGCCAGAGGAGGCCCTGGGTACTGGTGGCATCCCAGGACAGGGCACTTGTTCCTAGGCACAGAGTGGGCCGGCCATCAGCCCCATAGTAGGCTCTCTAGACTGATTTTCTACTCAGGTGAGCATGAGTGCAGTGACTGAGTGGCTCTAGGGAGAGGGGACTGCGGACAGTGTCTGGCCTTGCCTCCCGGAGTCCCTGTCGGGAGCAGCATCCTGGAGGAGTTGGATCCCCAGGTGGACTGTGCCTTGAATTTCAGCCCAGGGGGGATGAGGAAGGTGATTCCCTGTGAGTTGCAGGCCTTGTGGAGGCCTAGGACCATCCAGATTTCCCGCGAGAACTGGTCACAGGAGAAGAAGACCACCAGGAACAATCAGTCAATGAAAACTACAGGGCCACAATGTCTTGCCCGATGTCCTCCGGACACTGCAGAGTCCCTGGGTCCCGGCTGACACTGAAGACAATCCTGCGGGGGTCCTGTGGGGTCGCTAGCAAGACTGCAGCGCCTTCCTGAGAAGCCTGAGCCTGAGGCTGCAGCAGGCTGGAGTTACACCCCTCTCAGCTCGGTGCTAGGGACCCATTTTTCCCAGGCGCCCGTGCGCATGCGCACGACCAAGAGCCCACATTTGAAAAAGAAAGAAGAGCCTTCAGGCTCAGCCAGGGGACTCCAGCCTGGGATCTAGGCAGTGCAGAGACCCAGGGCAGGTGGGGTCGGGCTTAGTGGAAGGCACTGCAGGGCTGCCTGGTGACTTTCAGGCCTGCGTGGCTGGCGCAGCTAGTCCCTCTGGCCCAGATGCACTTCGTTTTGGGCCTGTCCGCCTTCAGTGCAGGAAGTGCTGAGAGGCGGCTGGGCTGTGCAGGCTCAGCTCCTGGGCAGCTCTTTTGCCTTTCTTGTAGAGGGGGGAGAGCTGGCTTCACTGGGCCGCCCCGGCTAGCCTTTCCCGGTGGACGATCTACACAGGTGGGCACAAAGGCTGCGTCGCGCCCACAGCTACTCTAGGTAGGTTTAGACCAGGGCGGGAAGTCCCGGGATCCTGTGTGTGTCCAGAGCCTCCAAAGTTGCAGGAATCCCAAGTCGTCCGGAGCCCCGTTTCTGCCAAAATCCCTGGGAGGATGACCCTATCCTTCTCGGTGACACAGCAAGACAGGGCTCCAAGGAGTGGTGGGTCTTGCTCTTTTCGCTGGGGCCTGAAATAAGACCGCTGCCTGGAGGCCTTCCCTCTGCCCACTCTTGCCCCACGAGCCCACAAGGCAGCAGCGGACACCCCTTCTCCATCCAGGTTCTTCATCCCAGGGCAAGTGCTCCAAGATTCTGCATAGAGACCCACCGGGCTCTTTTGGGTGGCGGTGGCAACCATCAGCACATATCCTGATCACCCAGGAGCCTCCAGGACACAAGGAAGAGAGACTAGCTTTGGAGACTGCCAGCCTCCCCTTCCTTCTGCTATCTCCTCCTCTCTACTTCCACGGAGCACTTTTGCATTCCTCCTTAGGCCAAGATACCTGGGAGCTGCCACTAAGACACACCCATGCCCACCCATACACACACAGAGAATCTCACCCAAATTTACACGCCCACACACTCATACACACACATACACACACCACACACACACCACACACCGGCACACACAGAGGCGCACGTGCACAGATACACAGACACATATCCTCAGGCTCCTCTGGATTGTCTCCCATGGGATGATGAAGTCTGGGCACTAGTTTGACACCAGCCTGAAACTTGGGTAGCAAGCCAGCTTGTGTCTTGAGCCCCCGCACCCCCATCTCTCTCTGATTGTGGCTCTGGTGTTCTCCAGACTCCAGTAAGTTCCCACTGCTCCTATCTAGTCTGAGGTCCCCTCCCTGTGTCTGACTGCAGCTCCAGGGTCAGAGCCTGAGGTTTCCACTGCATCTTGGCTCCAAGGCCTTTGCCCTTCCAGCTAGCCAGCGTTCTTTTCACAGCTTTGAGGCAGAACCCTTCCATGAGTCTCATTGACTGGACCACTTGCTTCTGGTAACTCTAGGTGCGACTGGAGATGCCAAAGGGCAAGATAAGGTGGGTCTTGAATGGTCATTTTTCTTGGGACAGTGGCTCCCTGGAGCTGTGTCCAAGGCACCTCTGGCTAGCTGCATCCTGGAAATGGAGCTCATGGGCACTCCTGTGAGCAGGATGCTTCCCTGTATTTCTAGGGCAGCCGGGACCAGGGAACTAGATCCTGACAGGTGCCAGAGGAGGCCCTGGGTACTGGTGGCATCCCAGGACAGGGCACTTGTTCCTAGGCACAGAGTGGGCCGGCCATCAGCCCCATAGTAGGCTCTCTAGACTGATTTTCTACTCAGGTGAGCATGAGTGCAGTGACTGAGTGGCTCTAGGGAGAGGGGACTGCGGACAGTGTCTGGCCTTGCCTCCCGGAGTCCCTGTCGGGAGCAGCATCCTGGAGGAGTTGGATCCCCAGGTGGACTGTGCCTTGAATTTCAGCCCAGGGGGGATGAGGAAGGTGATTCCCTGTGAGTTGCAGGCCTTGTGGAGGCCTAGGACCATCCAGATTTCCCGCGAGAACTGGTCACAGGAGGAAGAAGACCACCAGGAACAATCAGTCAATGAAAACTACAGGGCCACAATGTCTTGCCCGATGTCCTCCGGACACTGCAGAGTCCCTGGGTCCCGGCTGACACTGAAGACAATCATGCGGGGGTCCTGTGGGGTCGCTAGCAAGACTGCAGCGCCTTCCTGAGAAGCCTGAGCCTGAGGCTGCAGCAGGCTGGAGTTACACCCCTCTCAGCTCGGTGCTAGGGACCCATTTTTCCCAGGCGCCCGTGCGCATGCGCACGACCAAGAGCCCACATTTGAAAAAGAAAGAAGAGCCTTCAGGCTCAAGCCAGGGGACTCCAGCCTGGGATCTAGGCAGTGCAGAGACCCAGGCAGGTGGGGTCGGGCTTAGTGGAAGGCACTGCAGGGCTGCCTGGTGACTTTCAGGCCTGCGTGGCTGGCGCAGCTAGTCCCTCTGGCCCAGATGCACTTCGTTTGGGCCTGTCCGCCTTCAGTGCAGGAAGTGCTGAGAGGCGGCTGGGCTGTGCAGGCTCAGCTCCTGGGCAGCTCTTTTGCCTTTCTTGTAGAGGGGGGGAGAGCTGGCTTCACTGGGCCGCCCCGGCTAGCCTTTCCCGGTGGACGATCTACACAGGTGGGCACAAAGGCTGCGTCGCGCCCACAGCTACTCTAGGTAGGTTTAGACCAGTGCGGGAAGTCCCGGGATCCTGGTGTGTCCAGAGCCTCCAAAGTTGCAGGAAATCCCAAGTCGTCCGGAGACCCGTTTCTGCCAAAATCCCTGGGAGGATGACCCTATCCTTCTTCGGTGACACAGCAAGACAGGGCTCCAAGGAGTGGTGGGTCTTGCTCTTTTCGCTGGGCCTGAAATAAGACCGCTGCCTGGAGGCCTTCCCTCTGCCCACTCTTGCCCCACGAGCCCACAAGGCAGCAGCGGACACCCCTTCTCCATCCAGGTTCTTCATCCCAGGGCAAGTGCTCCAAGATTCTGCATAGAGACCCACCGGGCTCTTTTGGGTGGCGGTGGCAACCATCAGCACATATCCTGATCACCCAGGAGCCTCCAGGACACAAGGAAGAGAGACTAGCTTTGGAGACTGCCAGCCTCCCCTTCCTTCTGCTATCTCCTCCTCTCTACTTCCACGGAGCACTTTTGCATTCCTCCTTAGGCCAAGATACCTGGGAGCTGCCACTAAGACACACCCATGCCCACCCATACACACACAGAGAATCTCACCCAAATTTACACGCCAACACACTCATACACACACACACACACACCACACACAACACACACGACACACACAGAGGCGCACGTGCACAGATACACAGACACATATCCTCAGGCTCCTCTGGATTGTCTCCCATGGGATGATGAAGTCTGGGCACTAGTTTGACACCAGCCTGAAACTTGGGTAGCAAGCCAGCTTGTGTCTTGAGCCCCCGCACCCCCATCTCTCTCTGAGTGTGGCTCTGGTGTTCTCCAGACTCCAGTAAGTTCCCACTGCTCCTATCTAGTCTGAGGTCCCCTCCCTGTGTCTGACTGCAGCTCCAGGGTCAGAGCCTGAGGTTTCCACTGGCATCTTGGCTCCAAGGCCTTTGCCCTTCCAGCTAGCCAGCGTTCTTTTCACAGCTTTGAGGCAGAACCCTTCCATGAGTCTCATTGACTGGACCACTTGCTTCTGGTAACTCTAGGTGCGATTGGAGATGCCAAAGGGCAAGATAAGGTGGGTCTTGAATGGTCATTTTTCTTGGGACAGTGGCTCCCTGGAGCTGTGTCCAAGGCACCTCTGGCTAGCTGCATCCTGGAAATGGAGCTCATGGGCACTCCTGTGAGCAGGATGCTTCCCTGTATTTCTAGGGCAGCCGGGACGAGGGAACTAGATCCTGACAGGTGCCAGAGGAGGCCCTGGGTACTGGTGGCATCCCAGGACAGGGCACTTGTTCCTAGGCACAGAGTGGGCCGGCCATCAGCCCCATAGTAGGCTCTCTAGACTGATTTTCTACTCAGGTGAGCATGAGTGCAGTGACTGAGTGGCTCTAGGGAGAGGGGACTGCGGACAGTGTCTGGCCTTGCCTCCCGGAGTCCCTGTCGGGAGCAGCATCCTGGAGGAGTTGGATCCCCAGGTGGACTGTGCCTTGAATTTCAGCCCAGGGGGATGAGGAAGGTGATTCCCTGTGAGTTGCAGGCCTTGTGGAGGCCTAGGACCATCCAGATTTCCCGCGAGAACTGGTCACAGGAGAAGAAGACCACCAGGAACAATCAGTCAATGAAAACTACAGGGCCACAATGTCTTGCCCGATGTCCTCTCGGACACTGCAGAGTCCCTGGGTCCCGGCTGACACTGAAGACAATCATGCGGGGGTCCTGTGGGGTCGCTAGCAAGACTGCAGCGCCTTCCTGAGAAGCCTGAGCCTGAGGCTGCAGCAGGCTGGAGTTACACCCCTCTCAGCTCGGTGCTAGGGACCCATTTTTCCCAGGCGCCCGTGCGCATGCGCACGACCAAGAGCCCACATTTGAAAAAGAAAGAAGAGCCTTCAGGCTCAGCCAGGGGACTCCAGCCTGGGATCTAGGCAGTGCAGAGACCCAGGCAGGTGGGGTCGGGCTTAGTGGAAGGCACTGCAGGGCTGCCTGGTGACTTTCAGGCCTGCGTGGCTGGCGCAGCTAGTCCCTCTGGCCCAGATGCACTTCGTTTTGGGCCTGTCCGCCTTCAGTGCAGGAAGTGCTGAGAGGCGGCTGGGCTGTGCAGGCTCAGCTCCTGGGCAGCTCTTTTGCCTTTCTTGTAGAGGGGGGGAGAGCTGGCTTCACTGGGCCGCCCCGGCTAGCCTTTCCCGGTGGACGATCTACACAGGTGGGCACAAAGGCTGCGTCGCGCCCACAGCTACTCTAGGTAGGTTTAGACCAGGGCGGGAAGTCCCGGGATCCTGGTGTGTCCAGAGCCTCCAAAGTTGCAGGAATCCCAAGTCGTCCGGAGACCCGTTTCTGCCAAAATCCCTGGGAGGATGACCCTATCCTTCTTCGGTGACACAGCAAGACAGGGCTCCAAGGAGTGGTGGGTCTTGCTCTTTTCGCTGGGCCTGAAATAAGACCGCTGCCTGGAGGCCTTCCCTCTGCCCACTCTTGCCCCACGAGCCACAAGGCAGCAGCGGACACCCCTTCTCCATCCAGGTTCTTCATCCAGGGCAAGTGCTCCAAGATTCTGCATAGAGACCCACCGGGCTCTTTTGGGTGGCGGTGGCAACCATCAGCACATATCCTGATCACCCAGGAGCCTCCAGGACACAAGGAAGAGAGACTAGCTTTGGAGACTGCCAGCCTCCCCTTCCTTCTGCTATCTCCTCCTCTCTACTTCCACGGAGCACTTTTGCATTCCTCCTTAGGCCAAGATACCTGGGAGCTGCCACTAAGACACACCCATGCCCACCCATACACACACAGAGAATCTCACCCAAATTTACACGCCCACACACTCATACACACACCCACACACACACACACACACACACACACAGAGGCACACACAGAGGCGCACGTGCACAGATACACAGACACATCTCCTCAGGCTCCTCTGGATTGTCTCCCATGGGATGATGAAGTCTGGGCACTAGTTTGACACCAGCCTGAAACTTGGGTAGCAAGCCAGCTTGTGTCTGGAGCCCCCGCACCCCCAATCTCTCTCTGAGTTGTGGCTCTGGTGTTCTCCAGACTCCAGTAAGTTCCCACTGCTCCTATCTAGTCTGAGGTCCCCTCCCTGTGTCTGACTGCAGCTCCAGGGTCAGAGCCTGAGGTTTCCACTGGCATCTTGGCTCCAAGGCCTTTGCCCTTCCAGCTAGCCAGCGTTCTTTTCACAGCTTTGAGGCAGAACCCTTCCATGAGTCTCATTGACTGGACCACTTGCTTCTGGTAACTCTAGGTGCGACTTGGAGATGCCAAAGGGCAAGATAAGGTGGGTCTTGAATGGTCATTTTTCTTGGGACAGGTGGCTCCCTGGAGCTGTGTCCAAGGCACCTCTGGCTAGCTGCATCCTGGAAATGGAGCTCATGGGCACTCCTGTGAGCAGGATGCTTCCCTGTATTTCTAGGGCAGCCGGGACCAGGGAACTAGATCCTGACAGGTGCCAGAGGAGGCCCTGGGTACTGGTGGCATCCCAGGACAGGGCACTTGTTCCTAGGCACAGAGTGGGCCGGCCATCAGCCCCATAGTAGGCTCTCTAGACTGATTTTCTACTCAGGTGAGCATGAGTGCAGTGACTGAGTGGCTCTAGGGAGAGGGGGACTGCGGACAGTGTCTGGCCTTGCCTCCCGGAGTCCCTGTCGGGAGCAGCATCCTGGAGGAGTTGGATCCCCAGGTGGACTGTGCCTTGAATTTCAGCCCAGGGGGGATGAGGAAGGTGATTCCCTGTGAGTTGCAGGCCTTGTGGAGGCCTAGGACCATCCAGATTTCCCGCGAGAACTGGTCACAGGAGAAAGAAGACCACCAGGAACAATCAGTCAATGAAAACTACAGGGCCACAATGTCTTGCCCGATGTCCTCCGGACACTGCAGAGTCCTGGGTCCCGGCTGACACTGAAGACAATCATGCGGGGGTCCTGTGGGGTCGCTAGCAAGACTGCAGCGCCTTCCTGAGAAGCCTGAGCCTGAGGCTGCAGCAGGCTGGAGTTACACCCTCTCAGCTCGGTGCTAGGGACCCATTTTTTCCCAGGCGCCCGTGCGCATGCGCACGACCAAGAGCCCACATTTGAAAAAGAAAGAAGAGCCTTCAGGCTCAGCCAGGGGACTCCAGCCTGGGATCTAGGCAGTGCAGAGAACCAGGCAGGTGGGGTCGGGCTTAGTGGAAGGCACTGCAGGGCTGCCTGGTGACTTTCAGGCCTGCGTGGCTGGCGCAGCTAGTCCCTCTGGCCCAGATGCACTTCGTTTTGGGCCTGTCCGCCTTCAGTGCAGGAAGTGCTGAGAGGCGGCTGGGCTGTGCAGGCTCAGCTCCTGGGCAGCTCTTTTGCCTTTCTTGTAGAGGGGGGAGAGCTGGCTTCACTGGGCCGCCCCGGCTAGCCTTTCCCGGTGGACGATCTACACAGGTGGGCACAAAGGCTGCGTCGCGCCCACAGCTACTCTAGGTAGGTTTAGACCAGTGCGGGAAGTCCCGGGATCCTGGTGTGTCCAGAGCCTCCAAAGTTGCAGGAATCCCAAGTCGTCCGGAGACCCCGTTTCTGCCAAAATCCCTAGGAGGATGACCCTATCCTTCTTCGGTGACACAGCAAGACAGGGCTCCAGGGAGTGGTGGGTCTTGCTCTTTTCGCTGGGCCTGAAATAAGACCGCTGCCTGGAGGCCTTCCCTCTGCCCACTCTTGCCCCACGAGCCCACAAGGCAGCAGCGGACACCCCTTCTCCATCCAGGTTCTTCATCCCAGGGCAAGTGCTCCAAGATTCTGCATAGAGACCCACCGGGCTCTTTGGGTGGCGGTGGCAACCATCAGCACATATCCTGATCACCCAGGAGCCTCCAGGACACAAGGAAGAGAGACTAGCTTTGGAGACTGCCAGCCTCCCCTCCTTCTGCTATCTCCTCCTCTCTACTTCCACGGAGCACTTTTGCATTCCTCCTTAGGCCAAGATACCTGGGAGCTGCCACTAAGACACACCCATGCCCACCCATACACACACAGAGAATCTCACCCAAATTTACACGCCCACACACTCATACACACACACATACACACACACACACACACACACACACACACACACAGAGGCGCACGTGCACAGATACACAGACACATATCCTCAGGCTCCTCTGGATTGTCTCCCATGGGATGATGAAGTCTGGGCACTAGTTTGACACCAGCCTGAAACTTGGGTAGCAAGCCAGCTTGTGTCTTGAGCCCCCGCACCCCCATCTCTCTCTGATTGTGGCTCTGGTGTTCTCCAGACTCCAGTAAGTTCCCACTGCTCCTATCTAGTCTGAGGTCCCCTCCCTGTGTCTGACTGCAGCTCCAGGGTCAGAGCCTGAGGTTTTCCACTGGCATCTTGGCTCCAAGGCCTTTGCCCTTCCAGCTAGCCAGCGTTCTTTTCACAGCTTTGAGGCAGAACCCTTCCATGAGTCTCATTGACTGGACCACTTGCTTCTGGTAACTCTAGGTGCGACTGGAGATGCCAAAGGGCAAGATAAGGTGGGTCTTGAATGGTCATTTTTCTTGGGACAGTGGCTCCCTGGAGCTGTGTCCAAGGCACCTCTGGCTAGCTGCATCCTGGAAATGGAGCTCATGGGCACTCCTGTGAGCAGGATGCTTCCCTGTATTTCTAGGGCAGCCGGGACCAGGGAACTAGATCCTGACAGGTGCCAGAGGAGGCCCTGGGTACTGTGGCATCCCAGGACAGGGCACTTGTTCCTAGGCACAGAGTGGGCCGGCCATCAGCCCATAGTAGGCTCTCTAGACTGATTTTCTACTCAGGTGAGCATGAGTGCAGTGACTGAGTGGCTCTAGGGAGAGGGGACTGCGGACAGTGTCTGGCCTTTGCCTCCCGGAGATCCCTGTCGGGAGCAGCATCCTGGAGGAGTTTGGATCCCCAGGTGGACTGTGGCCTTGAATTTCAGCCCAGGGGGGGATGAGGAAGGTGATTCCCTGTGAGTTGCAGGCCTTGTGGAGGCCTAGGACCATCCAGATTTCCCGCGAGAACTGGTCACAGGAGGAAGAAGACCACCAGGAACAATCAGTCAATGAAAAACTACAGGGCCACAATGTCTTGCCCGATGTCCTCCGGACACTGCAGAGTCCCTGGGTCCCGGCTGACACTGAAGACAATCATGCGGGGTCCTGTGGGGGTCGCTAGCAAGACTGCAGCGCCTTCCTGAGAAGCCTGAGCTGAGGCTGCAGCAGGCTGGAGTTACACACCCTCTCAGCTCGGTGCTAGGGACCCATTTTTCCCAGGCGCCCGTGCGCATGCGCACGACCAAGAGCCCACATTTGAAAAAGAAAGGAAGAGCCTTCAGGCTCAGCCAGGGGACTCCAGCCTGGGATCTAGGCAGTGCAGAGACCCAGGCAGGTGGGGTCGGGCTTAGTGGAAGGCACTGCAGGGCTGCCTGGTGACTTTCAGGCCTGCGTGGCTGGCGCAGCTAGTCCCTCTGGCCCAGATGCACTTCGTTTTGGGCCTGTCCGCCTTCAGTGCAGGAAGTGCTGAGAGGCGGCTGGGCTGTGCAGGCTCAGCTCCTGGGCAGCTCTTTTGCCTTTCTTGTAGAGGGGGGAGAGCTGGCTTCACTGGGCCGCCCCGGCTAGCCTTTCCCGGTGGACGATCTACACAGGTGGGCACAAAGGCTGCGTCGCGCCCACAGCTACTCTAGGTAGGTTTAGACCAGGGGGCGGGGAAGATCCCGGGATCCTGGTGTGTCCAGAGCCTCCAAATGTTGCAGGAATCCCAGTCGTCCGGAGACCCGTTTTCTGCCAAAATCCCTGGAGGATGACCCTATCCTTCTTCGGTGACACAGCAAGACAGGGCTCCAAGGAGTGGTGGGTCTTGCTCTTTTCGCTGGGCCTGAAATAAGACCGCTGCCTGGAGGCCTTCCCTCTGCCCACTCTTGCCCCACGAGCCCACAAGGCAGCAGCGGACACCCCTTCTCCATCCAGGTTCTTCATCCCAGGCAAGTGCTCCAAGATTCTGCATAGAGACCCACCGGGCTCTTTTGGGTGGCGGTGGCAACCATCAGCACATATCCTGATCACCCAGGAGCCTCCAGGACACAAAGGAAGAGAGACTAGCTTTGGAGACTGCCAGCCCTCCCCTTCCTTCTGCTATCTCCTCCTCTCTACTTCCACGGAGCAACTTTTGCATTCCTCCTTAGGCCAAGATACCTGGAGCTGCCACTAAGACACACCCATGCCCACCCATACACACACAGAGAATCTCACCCAAAATTTACACGCCCACACACTCATACACACACACATACAAACAAAAACACACACACACACACACACACACACGCACACACAGAGGCGCACGGTGCACAGATACACAGACACATATCCTCAGGCTCCTCTGGATTGTCTCCCATGGATGATGAAGTCTGGGCACTAGTTTGACACCAGCCTGAAACTTGGGTAGCAAGCCAGCTTGTGTCTTGAGCCCCCGCACCCCCATCTCTCTCTGATTGTGGCTCTGGTGTTCTCCAGACTCCAGTAAGTTCCCACTGCTCCTATCTAGTCTGAGGTCCCCTCCCTGTGTCCTGACTGCAGCTCCAGGGTCAGAGCCTGAGGTTTCCACTGGCATCTTGGCTCCAAGGCCTTTGCCCTTCCAGCTAGCCAGCGTTCTTTTCACAGCTTTGAGGCAGAACCCTTCCATGAGTCTCATTGACTGGACCACTTGCTTCTGGTAACTCTAGGTGCGACTGGAGATGCCAAAGGGCAAGATAAGGTGGGTCTTGAATGGTCATTTTTCTTGGGACAGTGGCTCCCTGGAGCTGTGTCCAAGGCACCTCTGGCTAGCTGCATCCTGGAAATGGAGCTCATGGGCACTCCTGTGAGGCAGGATGCTTCCCTGTATTTCTAGGGCAGCCGGGACCAGGGAACTAGATCCTGACAGGTGCCAGAGGAGGCACTGGGTACTGGTGGCATCCCAGGACAGGTGCACTTGTTCCTAGGCACAGAGTGGGCCGGCCATCAGCCCCATAGTAGGCTCTCTAGACTGATTTTCTACTCAGGTGAGCATGAGTGCAGTGACTGAGTGGCTCTAGGGAGAGGGGACTGCGGACAGTGTCTGGCCTTGCCTCCCGGAGTCCCTGTCGGGGAGCAGCATCCTGGAGGAGTTGGATCCCCAGGTGGACTGTGCCTTGAATTTCAGCCCAGGGGGGATGAGGAAGGTGATTCCCTGTGAGTTGCAGGCCTTGTGGAGGCCTAGGACCATCCAGATTTCCCGCGAGAACTGGTCACAGGAGAAAGAAGACCACCAGGAACAATCATCAATGAAACTACAGGGCCACAATGTCTTGCCCGATGTCCTCCGGACACTGCAGAGTCCCTGGGTCCCGGCTGACACTGAAGACAATCATCGGGGGTCCTGTGGGGTCGCTAGCAAGACTGCAGCGCCTTCCTGAGAAGCCTGAGCCTGAGGCTGCAGCAGGCTGGAAGTTACACCCCTCTCAGCTCGGTGCTAGGGACCACATTTTTCCCAGGCGCCCGTGCGCATGCGCACGACCAAGAGCCCACATTTGAAAAAGAAAAGAAGAGCCTTCAGGCTCAGCCAGGGGACTCCAGCCTGGGATCTAGGCAGTGCAGAGACCCGGCAGGTGGGGTCGGGCTTAGTGGAAGGCACTGCAGGGCTGCCTGGTGACTTTCAGGCCTGCGTGGCTGGCGCAGCTAGTCCCTCTGGCCCAGATGCACTTCGTTTTGGGCCTGTCCGCCTTCAGTGCAGGAAGTGCTGAGAGGCGGCTGGGCTGTGCAGGCTCAGCTCCTGGGCAGCTCTTTTGCCTTTCTTGTAGAGGGGGGAGAGCTGGCCTTCACTGGGCCGCCCCGGCTAGCCTTTCCCGGTGGACGATCTACACAGGTGGGCACAAAGGCTGCGTCGCGCCCACAGCTAACTCTAGGTAGGTTTAGACCAGGGCGGGAAGTCCCGGGATCCTGGTGGGTCCAGAGCCTCCAAAGTTGCAGGAATCCCAAGTCGTCCGGAGACCCGTTTCTGCCAAAATCCCTGGAGGATGACCCTATCCTTCTTCGGTGGACACAGCAAGACAGGGCTCCAAGGAGTGGTGGGTCTTGCTCTTTTCGCTGGGCCTGAAATAAGGAACCGCTGCCTGGAGGCCTTCCTCTGCCCACTCTTGCCCCACGAGCCCACAAGCAGCAGCGGACACCCCTTCTCCATCCAGGTTCTTCATCCCAGGGCAAGTGCTCCAAGTATTCTGCATAGAGACCCACCGGGCTCTTTTGGGTGGCGGTGGCAACCATCAGCACATATCCTGATCACCCAGGAGCCTCCAGGACACGAAGGAAGAGAGACTAGCTTTGGAGACGGCCAGCCTCCCCTTCCTTCTGCTATCTCCTCCTCGCTACTTCCACGGAGCACTTTTGCATTCCTCCTTAGGCCAAGATACCTGGGAGCTGCCACTAAGACACACCATGCCCACCCATACACACACAGAGAATCTCACCCAAATTTACACGCCCACACACTCATACACACACACATACACACACACACACACACACAACACACACACACACAGAGGCGCACGTGCACAGATACACAGACACATATCCTCAGGCTCCTCTGGATTGTCTCCCATGGGATGATGAAGTCTGGGCACTAGTTTGACACCAGCCTGAAACTTGGGTAGCAAGCCAGCTTGTGTCTTGAGCCCCCGCACCCCCATCTCTCTCTGATTGTGGCTCTGGTGTTCTCCAGACTCCAGTAAGTTCCCACTGCTCCTATCTAGTCTGAGGTCCCCTCCCTGTGTCTGACTGCAGCTCCAGGGTCAGAGCCTGAGGTTTCCACTGGCATCTTGGCTCCAAGGCCTTTGCCCTTCCAGCTAGCCAGCGTTCTTTTCACAGCTTTGAGGCGAACCCTTCCATGAGTCTCATTGACTGGACCACTTGCTTCTGGTAACTCTAGGTGCGACTGGAGATGCCAAAGGGCAAGATAAGGTGGGTCTTGAATGGTCATTTTCTTGGGACAGTGGCTCCCTGGAGCTGTGTCCAAGGCACCTCTGGCTAGCTGCATCCTGGAAATGGAAGCTCATGGGCACTCCTGTGAGCAGGATGCTTCCCTGTATTCTAGGGCAGCCGGGACCAGGGAACTAGATCCTGACAGGTGCCAGAGGAAGGCCCTGGGTACTGGTGGCATCCCAGGACAGGGCACTTGTTCCTAGGCACAGAGTGGGCCGGCCATCAGCCCATAGTAGGCTCTCTAGACTGATTTTCTACTCAGGTGAGCATGAGTGCAGTGACTGAGTGGCTCTAGGGAGAGGGGACTGCGGACAGTGTCTGGCCTTGCCTCCCGGAGTCCCTGTCGGGAGCAGCATCCTGGAGGAGTTGGATCCCCAGGTGGACTGTGCCTTGAATTTCAGCCCAGGGGGGATGAGGAAGGTGATTCCTGTGAGTTGCAGGCCTTGTGGAGGGCCTAGGACCATCCAGATTTCCCGCGAGAACTGGTCACAGGAGGAAGAAGACCACCAGGAACAATCAGTCAATGAAAACTACAGGGCCACAATGTCTTGCCCGATGTCCTCCGGACACTGCAGAGTCCCTGGGTCCCGGCTGACACTGAAGACAATCATGCGGGGGTCCTGTGGGGTCGCTAGCAAGACTGCAGCGCCTTCCTGAGAAGCCTGAGCCTGAGGCTGCAGCAGGCTGGAGTTACACCCCTCTCAGCTCGGTGCTAGGGAACCCATTTTTTCCCAGGCGCCCGTGCGCATGCGCACGACCAAGAGCCCACATTTGAAAAAGAAAGAAGAGCCTTCAGGCTCAGCCAGGGACTCCAGGCCTGGGATCTAGGCAGTGCAGAGACCCAGGCAGGTGGGGTCGGGCTTAGTGGAAGGCACTGCAGGGCTGCCTGGTGACTTTCAGGCCTGCGTGGCTGGCGCAGCTAGTCCCTCTGGCCCAGATGCACTTCGTTTTGGGCCTGTCCGCCTTCAGTGCAGGAAGTGCTGAGAGGCGGCTGGGCTGTGCAGGACTCAGCTCCTGGGCAGCTCTTTTGCCTTTCTTGTAGAGGGGGGAGAGCTGGGCTTCACTGGGCCGCCCCGTCTAGCCGTTCCCGGTGGACGATCTACACAGGTGGGCACAAAGGCTGCGTCGCGCCCACAGCTACTCTAGGTGGTTTAGACCAGTGCGGGAAGTCCCGGTATCCTGGTGTGTCCAGAGCCTCCAAAGTTGCAGGAATCCCAAGTCGTCCCGAGCCCCGTTTCTGCCAAAATCCCTGGGAGGATGACCCTATCCTTCTTCGGTGACACAGCAAGACAGGGCTCCAAGAGTGTTGGGTCTTGCATCTTTTCGCTGGGCCTGAAATAAGACCGCTGCTGGAGCCTTCCCTCTGCCCACATCTTGCCCACGAGCCCACAAGGCAGCAGCGACACCCCTTCTCCATCCAGGTTCTTCATCCCAGGCAAGTGCTCCAAAGATTCTGCATAGAGACCCACCGGGCTCTTTGGGGTGGCGGTGGCAACCATCAGCACATATCCTGATCACCCAGGAGCCTCCAGGACACAAGGAAGAGAGACTAGCTTTGGAGACTGCCAGCCTCCCCTTCCTTCTGCTATCTCCTCCTCTCTACTTCCACGGAGCACTTTTGCATTCCTCCTTAGGCCAAGATACCTGGGAGCTGCCACTAAGACACACCCATGCCCACCCATACACACACAGAGAATCTCACCCAAATTTACACGCCCACACACTCAAACACACACACACACACACAGGCACACACACACACACACACAGACACACACACACACAGTGCACAGATACACAGACACATATCCTCAGGCTCCTCTGGATTGTCTCCCATGGGATGATGAAGTCTGGGCACTAGTTTGACACCAGCCTGAAACTTGGGTAGCCAGCTTGTGTCTTGAGCCCTCTTTCGCACCCCCATCTCTCTCTGAGTGTGGCTCTGGTGTTCTCCAGACTCCAGTAAGTTCCCACTGCTCCTATCTAGTCTGAGGTCCCCTCCCTGTGTCTGACTGCAGCTCCAGGGTCAGAGCCTGAGGTTTCCACTGGCATCTTGGCTCCAAGGCCTTGGCCCTTCCAGCTAGCTATTGTTCTTTTCACAGCTTTGAGGCAGAGCCCATAAATCACTCTCATCCACTGGGGAATATGTCTAAGTGTTCTGGGCAATCCCCACATGCAGTTGGGTTCTCTTTTCAGTGGTTTGAGGAATGTCAATCTTCTTCTTTTGAATGTTAATCCAGCAGGGTAATGCAGTAGGTGCCCTTGGACCAAGGAATATGCTCCTCCTTGGATATATCCTTAGGCAGTTAAGTTTTAAGTTTAAGGGGATTCTTCACAATCTCCAATTCCAATCATTAACGCTTGTTCCCTAGCCTCATACTTTTTCCTAGTCCTGTTTTCTTATTTTCAGAATTTCTATTTTTCAGAATTCTAAAATATTTACTGTCAATCTGATTCCAAATTTTTTCCAGAAACTATTTCCCATTTGTGTAGTCCTGTTTTCCTCCACCCCCTTCATAATCTATAAGGCACAGAAAGAAAAAAAATCTTGTAATTTTCCATTAGAAATTTTAAACCCTGAATGTTAAATAAAAGTCAATAAATAGCCCATCATATTAATAATGAATCCCCAGAGGCACTGGGAAGGCACTGTCTGCCAGGAAAGGTGTCTGTCCATGGGCTGCTATTTCAGCAATGGTGATGTGGTATCCGGATGCTTGCCTTGAGTTCTGATTATCCTGGAGTATAGAATTTATCATGTCCAGTACACTCCTGTCTGTAAGGAAGTCATTCCTTATAGCGGAGGCTCCGCAAACTAGAGCTTTCAGTATGTTCATTATCCTGTCAAAAATATTTTCCCATGTTTTACCAGTAGTAAGTTTTTTTTTTTTTTTTTTTTTGTTTTTGTTTTTTTGAGATAGTGTTTCTTTTTGTAGCCCTGGCTGTCCCAGAACACATGACTCATAGATCCACCCACTTTTGCCTACCAAATGCTGAGAGGAAAGACATTTGCCACACTGTCTGGGTAGTCGTAGGTTTTTTTTTTTTTTTTTTTTTTTTTTTTTTTTTTTTTTTTTTTTGGTTTTTCGAGACAGTGTTTCTCTGTGTAGCCCTGTCTATCCTGGAACTCACTATGCAGACCAGGCTGGCCTCGAACTCAGAAATCAGCCTGCCTCTGCCTCCCAAGTGCTGGGATTAAAGGCGTGCGCCACCACCGCCCGGCTAGTCGTAGGTTCTTAAGACGTGATTTCATAGTTTTTGAAGTCGCTGGGTGCAGTAGGTGGTGGATATTTTCGATTCTATTTGATTTTCCAGCGTCATAGGCTTTCCCTATGCAAATGAGCTCCTTTTGTGAGGAAAGGTTGGAAAAGCTTTTAATCCCAATACGGGGAGAAAGCAAAGGTAAGCAATCTCTGATAGTTCAGTACTAGACTGATGTATGTATACAGATCCAGAACAGCCATGGCTATGTAGTGAAACCTTTAAAAAAAATTACATTAAAATGCAAAACAAAATCAAACCTTGTTTTAACATCGGCACTCTAGAAGTACCCTGGAAATTTGATTATGACAGCAATTCCGTAGTACTCTAGAGCCACTCGCAGGAAAATGCAATCTTCCTTAAATGCCCAGAAGGTTTACAAGATAGCCTTCAGGCGTTACGACCCCGGTAGCTTGGTGGTAAGGATTCTTTTTGCTGTTAGTGTTGTTGGTGGTGGTATTCTAACGTGCGCATGCGCGCCTTGCTTCCGCGTTTGAGTGGGCTGAGTTATTACGTCATTGGGCCGCGCGGCGCGGCTAGGGCTGTGGTTGCCGGAAGTTGAGCGGCGGTAAGTAAGTCGTGGATGCGGAGCTGCTGTCGGGGCTGGCGGGGGTTTACTTAGGAAAGCTGAGGCTAGTTTTGGGCTTGGCCGGAATATTCTTCACCTGTCTATACTCGGTCCCCTCGTACCCCGGCATAGAGCGTTGCGATCTCCGGGTCCGGAGGCGCCTCCGGTCGCTCATTCTGTCAAGTGCTGCCTTTGCAGTGTGTGGACCGGCCAAGAGTGAGCTTGGTCCCCTTGGTCTTTGAATGGCTTTGATGTTGTGACTTATGAAGAGGGCATAGTTTTTCCTTTAAACCGCTTCTAATAGAGGTTCTGCATCCCCTTAAAGGGCTCAGAGATTACAGATTAGTACTTTATAGGAAATCAGCCTAGTGAGGCAAATGCACTTGTCAGAAAGTTTCTGAGCCAGGCATAGTCGCGGAGGGGTGATCCCAGCCGCAGGGAGGCTGAGCCAAGAGAAATGCTATTTAGAACCAGCCTGGGCAATCTGACACAAACCCTTTTGCAAACTGAAAAGGGGCGCGGGGGGAGGGGGCGGTGTAGTTAAGTCCCAGAGTGTTCCTCAGCATTCCAGGATGCTGGGTTCAATTACCAGCACATGCCAAATTGAATTTGAGGTGAGACTGAATTCAACCTGCGTCTGCAATCTTATTTAATTCTTTTGAAATATTAGTAACAGTGAGTGCATGTATGTTTGTGGTCGCATGAGTGTAGGTACCCGTAGAAGCCTCCAGCGTCAAGACATGGCAGATCCCAGCAGAAGTGGAACATCAGGCAGTTGTGCCTGATATGGGTGCTGGAAACCCGACCCAGGTCCTTGTAAGCACTGAGTCAAGTCAGCTTTCCAGTGTAAATTAATTTATATTTTTAAGACTGAATGCCATGTACCCCATTGCTGCCTTTGGACAGTCAATGAATCAGAGGCTGGCCTTTGAATTTTTATACTTCTGCTTCCACCTTCCTGGGTTCTGGTATTACAGCTGTGTACCACTATGCCTGTTTTTGTTGTTGTTGTTTTTGTTTTCCTGGTGCCGAAAGACTGAACCTAGCATGCTGGGCAATACTCTATCGTCAGCTCAGAGCTTCACTCCCATCCTGGTCACCCTATTTTAAATCCTGGTCACAAATGGGCCTTCCTTTTCAAATGTGCTAATTTGGTGGCTTTTGATGTTGGTTTGACTTTGTCTTTTTAATTTTTTTTTTCTAAACCCATGTAACTGGTAGACGTGAGAGCTCTGCCTCAGGCTTTTTCTTTCCCTTAGACTGTTCTTTCTTTCTTTCTTTCTTCTTTCTTTCTTTCTTTCTGGCTTAAGACACCTCAGCCACTGGCCTTGGTTTGTGAAAGCTCATGACTTCCACTTGCTTCCAGTTTGCCTCCACCCAGTTCTTACTCAAAAGTCATGTGACGAGCTAAGGACTGTGGCTTGCAGTCACAGCTCATGCCTTTTGGAGTCACATTTGCTTTTAGTTGCCCCACACATCTCTGAAAACTGCTAGATTGCTTTCCTCTCTTCACCGTAGCTAAATACATTTACCTATAGTTCGTTACCTATAGTGAGTTATACTGTGATACAAGATTTTTGTATTTTTAATTCCCAATATGCAGAACAGTGTCTGGTATATATGCTTAACAAAAATGCATAGATATATCAAATAATTTGTTAAGTCATAAAGATGAAATAGGGTCCCCTAAAGTGTCAATAAACTGTGTCCTTTAAATGAGGTGGTAGTGCTTGCTAATCTCAGCACTTGGGAGGCTGAGGCAGAGAAGGCAGAGAAGGATTAAGAGCTCATGGTGCTAGGTGTGGTGGTGCACAATTTAATCCCAGCACTCTGGTGGATCTCTGAGTTCAAGGCCAACCTGGTTTACAGAATGAATTACAGGGACAGCCAGTGCTATTCAGAGAGACTTTTCTTTTTTTTGTTTTGTTTTGTTTTTGTTTTGTTTTGTTTTGTTTTGTTTTTCGAGACAGGGTTTCTCTGTGTAGCCCTGGCTGTCCTGGAACTCACTCTGTAGACCAGGCTGGCCTTGAACTCAGAAATCCGCCTGCCTCTGCCTCCCAAGTGCTGGGATTAAAGGCGTGCGCCACCACCGCCCTGCGAGACTTTTCTTAAAAAAAAAAAAAAAATAGAGTTCATGCTTTTGATAGTAGTAATAGTGCAATCCTTTAATTCCAGTACCAGAAGCTGGCAGATACCTTACTAACTTGAGACCGTCCTGGTCTTCATTGTGGGGCTTTGTCCAAACAAATAAACAAACAAAAAATTCAAAGTTGAGGCCTGTGGCAGTGTTTCAGTGGCTAACCCATGCCATGAAAACACAGGATCAGAATCCAGAGTCCCAGAATCCTTATAAATACCAGATAGACTTGGTGGCCTGTCTGTAATTTCAGCCTTGGAAGGTGGAGGCTGGCTGTGCAGAGCAAGCTGGCTAGCAAGACTGTTGATATAGAATATTGATGAGTTCTGGGTCTGATTGAGAGACTGCTTTAATGAAACAAGGTGGAATATGACGGAGGATGATTCCCAACTTCAACCTGGGCCTCCACATGGATGTGCACTGCCATGCACATGTGCCCTCACATAATGTGAACATGCATATACATAACATGGACAACACACACATGAAAATGTCCAAGGAACAGAGCTGCATGCCTTGGTCAAGGCCAGCTAGGGCTACATGAAGCCCAGTCTCCAAAAATGAATGAGTTAGTAACTGAATACTTCTAAGGAGTGGGAGGTGCTTCAAGTCCTGAGTGGTTTTATAAAAACCCAGGTAACAGGATAGAGAGCAATATGGACACCAGGATTCATCTGCTTTCTGTTTGGAGTCGATGGTGCTATTTGAGAATGTGGTGAGCAAAATGAACTCTGAGGACATGGTATTTGAGCCACACCCAAACAATGAAAACTGTATTCACCCTACCTTTGTCCCCCAATTTTCTTACACTGCTTACAGTTGTATCTTGCATAAAGTTCTGCTCTCATTTGCCTGGAACATTTGTCTTCAGGTATTTGTAGCTAACTCCTGTGTGATTTTTGAAACCCTTTAAAAGTTTGAGGATAGGACTTTATTACAAAACCACACAATTGAGTTTCATTTTCTGAAGCCAATATAGTGGCACATGCTTTTAGTCCCAGCATTCTGGAGGCAGAGGCAAGTAGATCTCTGAATTCAAGGCCAGTTTGGTCTACAGAAAGAGTTACAGGACACCCTGAGTTACAGAGAGAAATGCTTTGGGGGGCAGAGAATTCTAGGGAATCCTTTTCTGTCCTTAGCCAGTATCTCATTAAAGAAAATGGATAGTTAGCATCTGCTTAGTGCATGGCTCCAGAATCTGGGAATACAAACATAAGGGATGTATGTATCCTTGGCCCCCAGGAGCTGACTTGTGACAATCTGGAAAGAAACTTGCAGAGTTTTGAGGGAGGAAGACTTTGGTTGCAGGCAAATCAGGCTGGGGATACACAGCCATGCTGTCACTTTATCCTGGGCCTAGCAGGTATGTCTAGTGTGTGGCCTTTTGCATGTGGCTCGGACAGCTATGAATGCAGCCCAACACAAAATTGAAAATTTATTTAAAACATTAGATCACACAGTTGGATAGCATGAACTTTATAGGTGACAGTAAGCTGTTCTAGTGTCAGAAGGTTGGACCCACCTGTAACAATGCCTCCAAATGAAGAGGGTTTGCAGGTGATAAGAACTAGAACCTGGGTGACACTGCATTCCCTGAAGGGAAGTAGAGCCATGGGAGAGTTGCAGGCTGAAAGGTGTCTGGGAAATAGGAGCCACATTACCTATGGCCCTGTGGGCAGTGCCATTTTAAGCACAGTCATTGTATGCCACACTTCCTTGGCTTCAGGGTCCTCTATAGAATATGGAGGAGAGGACCGGTGTGTGCCTGTCATGTACAAAGCCCTGAGTTCCATCTTTATAGCAGGTACGGGTAAATTAATAAAAGAATGCACTGCGTTGCCAAGAAGGCTCAGTAGGGAGAAGTGCTTGCTGCCAAGTCTAATGGCTTGGGTTTGACGCCCAGGATCCACATAGTAGAAGATGAGAACATGGCCCCTGGTCCCCACATGCATATTGTGGCATGCTCACGCCTTTCTACCAAATTAAAATATGATAAAAATATAGAATTTATAGAAACATTATGTTTTTTTAAATGTTGATATTTCCCAGTTGGGCTTGTTGGTATATGTTTCTCCTTGGAAGGCTGAGGCATGAGGTTTACACATTCCACACCAAACTGGGCCCCATAAGAAGACCTTGTCTCAGAAAACAAAAGTTAAGGTAGAAAGGTATTTTTTTCTATTTCTGTCATAGTTCTTCTGCATCAGTGTGTGTCTGTGTCTTTGTCTGTGTGTGTGTCTGTGTGTTTGTCTGTATGTGTGTCTGTGTGTGTATAACAGTTAAAGTATAAAACCCTAATTGAAACTCTGGAGCTTCAGAATAACCACTCTAAGTGAACCACGTTCATTGAGATGCATAGAGTTTGAGACTGGCTTACTGCTTGAGTGGCTGCTTTAACCTAGCAGTGTGATGGTTTTAATTGTGAGTTAATTAAAATAAAGCAAATATATAAATAAAGTGAATAAGTAAAAAGGCAAATTATTAAATGTGTTTTAAGATTTAGGGCCAAGGATGCCAGAGGCAGAGCTGCATCACCAGGCTCTGTCCCCAGTATGACAGAAGGGTGAGGGGAGGATGAGGTAAGCATTGCCCACTTAGCCCTGCCCTTATGTGCTGCTGGCTGGGAAGTTTGGAGACTTACAATGTCATTGTGGGGTGGGGTGCAGCATAGTGCTTAGGGGAAAACCTGCAGGAGTCTCCCCTGTCTTTCCACCACATGACTCCTGGGGAATCCAGCAAAGGTGGTCAGGCTTGTGGGCAAGCACCTTTACCTGCTGGATCGTGGGCTTTTATTTTGAAAGTGTTGGAGTGGGAAGCAGGGCACTGAAGAATTTTAAGCAAGGAGGGCATGTGCTGTCATCTCTAAGTCTCTGCACAGGGCAGGTCAACCTGAGGACTTGTCAGGATTCTGTTGCAGTGATTCAGGTGACAGGGGACAACAGCTGGTCAGATCATTGGCTACAGAGAAGGCAGTAGATTTTTGAGAAAGGAGATAGGCTTTGCAGGCCTGACTCAGGAGAGGAAGAAGACAAGACTCATGTTGGGGGGCTGAGTTCTTTGCTTAAGGTCTCTGATTATACCTGCTTTCTCTGAGGTTAGACTTAGAGTCAGTTGGTCTCGTTTTCCCCAGGGAAGTGAAATCCACTAATGCCTTCCTCTTCCTCCTCCTGATTTCCCCTCCCTCTTCCAGAGTCTGAAGGCTCACTGTGTATTCCTGGGTGAGATGAGACAATATGAATTCCGTGTACACGGCTAGCCACTCAAGACTAGACAAGTCCTGTTCACTATTTCTTGTTCCAGCCCCAGAATTCTAGGTGTCTCCACCTTCTTTACCTAGGCCCTGTCCTTTGAACTGGCATCTGCTCATTGGGGTGGAGCATGTGTGGAAAGGAAGTCTCTTTCCTCAGGGGATCCAGCCATGTGGGGAAGGGGTGCACATTCCTTGGCATTTCCTAAAGACCCGCCAGTGACCTAGTAGATGCATCATGTTCTTCCTACAATCACACTCTTGTGTCTCTAGCAGAGTCTGAATGCTACCTACATGGCTATAGGATGTTCTTGTCTATTTCCCGTGTTCTCCTCACCGTCCTCAGCTGCCATCCCTGCCTCTTGCCTCACCATGTTACACCCATCAGTCAAGGCTCTTCTTTCTCTGTTGCTCCTCACCCCGTCTTTTTAAGCCTTGTCCATCACTTTGCACTTAATTCCAATCTGGGAAAGACAGTGTGTTGGCAGGGGCCTGGTGGCTAATGCCCATTTGTAAGACCACCACTGGGAGACAGGCAGGAGGATTGTGACAGTTGGGCCCAGGCTAGGCTACATTGTGAGTCTTTAAAAGGGAGGATGGACAGGAGGAAGAAGGGGTTCAGGAAAGACAGAAAGAACTCATACACTATGATACTGACTCCTCTGCCTGTGAGATCCTGTCTTAGTTAGGGTTTTACTGCTATGAGAAGATACCATGGCTGACCAAGGCAACTCTTATAAAGGAAAACATTTAATTGGGGCTGGCTCACAGTTCCAGAGGCTTAGTCCATTATTATTGGTGGGAAGAATGGTAGCATACAGGCAGACAGGGTGTTGGAGAAGCTGAGAGTTCTACATCTCCATCCTCAGGCAGCAGGAAGAGACAGTGAGCCTCTAGGCCTGGCTTGAGCTTCTGAGACCTCAGAGCCCACTCCCAGTGATGCACTTCATCCAACAAAGCTATACTTCCCAGTAGTGTCACTCCCTGTGAGCCTAGAGGGGCCATTCTTATTCAGACCACCACAGATCCAATCTTCTTTTTGGGACCTGGTTGCATTGTCTGTCTGTTTCCTTTGGTTTTTCACTAACCAGTCCTACCTCAGTAGCCTCAGTTTCTCTCTTCTGGTAGAAAAAGCACAGCCTCTATTAGCTGTTGCCTACCTTTCCAGCCAGTGTTGTTGAGAGCAGTGTGGAGCACTCTGCTTCCTCCCACCCTCATTGGTTGCCGTGCTTTCTGCACCCACCACCCACCACACTGCATCCTCCCCAAGCAGCTGACAGCACTCTGCCAAAGCTTCCCAGTTTTCCTGCTTCATCTCTGAACTTCTTGACATACCTGGTATATGTTCATTGCTGGTATTGTCCTGTGCTTCCCAGCCTGACCATTTTCCTTTTGATTACATCCATGGGCTCTCTCCCTTCTGCTCTGAGTACTAGTTTTCTCCAAGGCTGTGCTCAGTTTTTTGACCTCACATACAACTTTATGCTAACAGACTTGTGACCCCTGCTGTGTGTCTTGGGGGGGCCTTCAGAGTGCCACCCTGGATCTCTGAGTCCAGATATAGAAGCTTGTTACTGTTCCTGTAAACCTGCTGTTCTTTCTGCATCCTTTAATTTGCCATCATCTTTTCCTCCGTCCTTGAGGCAGAATCTCAAGTCTTCTTGGGTATTCCCTCCCTTGCAGGATCTCCTTCGTGAGTTACTCCTCACACGTTGTACCTGCTGTCCTCCTCACTGCCTTCCCTTCGTGCTGTGCCGTGTTTACATTCCCACCCTGCCACCTGCTGCTGGGCCACCTTAGCAGTCTACCCTTGCTGCTGTACAAGCCCTTTCTGGAGCACAGAGCTCTGCTGGAATGGAAGGCCTTTTTCCTCTCAGGCCCTTCAGGTATAGCTTGGCCAACTCTGGTGACCACTAAGCTTTAGCTGCTCTGTCTTCACACCTCTCCTTCATTCTGCCCAGGTTCATTCCTGTTTGCCTGAACATACCCTGCTGGTCATTCATTCCTAGACTTTGTCATCAGCAAGTCCTTGTTAAGAACACGTGAGTGGCCGGGCGGTGGTGGCACACGCCTTTAATCCCAGCACTCGGGAGGCAGAGGCAGGCGGATTCTGATCTGAGTTCGAGGCTAGCCTGGTCTACAGAGTGAGTTCCAGGACAGCCAGGACTACACAGAGAAACCCTGTCTCGAAAAAACCAAAAAAAAAAAAAAAAAAAAAAAAACAAAAACCAAAAAAAAAAAAAAAAAACAAACAAAAAAACAAAAACAAAACAAAACAAAAAACCAAAAAAAACAAAAAAAAAACAACATGTGAGTGGTTGGGGACTCAGAAAGCAGTGGTGGGAACATGGAAACACAATGGTTATGATTGAACTTTCCTTCCAGGAAAGACAGATATTCATAATGTATAAAATGATGGGCATGGTGGTATGCTGGCCCTCCTCTGGAGTTCCAGCTTTCACAAGGCCAAGGGGGGAGGAATTTGAAGCCTGCCTGATCTGCACAGTGAGACTGTCTCAAAAATAATACTCATAAATTACTGACTGTACAGTGAAGATGAGGTACAGAGGGCTATTGGAAGGTGCAGCATCTGTGGAAAGGATGGCAAGGCTGAAATGTAAACAGAGAGAGGAAAATAACTGGGTGAGTGTGTGGGACAAGAGTGTTCCATGCTGCGCAGAAGCCAATTCTGGAATGGAAGATTCTGGAATTGATGTGGAAGCAAACCAGCTTCCTTTCTGTGTTTTTGATTTTAAAATAGTGTCTTAATCTAGTATAGATGGACCTCAGACTCATGATCCTCTTGCCTCACTGTCCTTAGGGCTGGGTTTGCAGATTTGTGCTGCAGTCCCCAGTTTACCCTTTCCCTTTGGCCTCCTATAGGGAGTGAGTGTGTGTGTCTGTGTGTTTGTATACTGGTAGACACATGTTTGCAACTGCATGCATGGAGACCAGAGGCAGACAATTGGTGTCTTGCCATTCTTCACTTTATTCTTTTGTAACAGGACCTTTCACTGAACTTGGAGCTGGGATGGCAGCCAGCAAGCTTCAATCCCTCCACAGCATTCGAGTTACAGGCATGCATGGCTGTTGCTGGCTGGCTTTTTACATAGGAGGTGGGGATTCAAACTCAGATCTTCATGGTTGCTCATTAAGTGCTGTTACCCACTGAGGCACGCATTCAGTCCCAGTGTAGCTTCCTGATCTAGTACTTGCCTGCCACCTGGCCCATTCTCTGGATTTAGAAGTGTGTGGACTGTTTTATTTTGCTCTGTTTTACTTTGTAACAGTAACCACAGGATATCTGTTTCCCACTTTCTTTTAATTGAGAGGGAACCAGCCAAGTTAAACATTCTGTAGTGTGAGGCTCAAAAGAAAAAAGTTATTCCACCCAGCCTGCCCTAGGCCCCTGTTGAGAGTCCTCTTCCGCTTTGAAAAAGTTTGGCTGAAGGGTATCTATGGGAAACAATCTGGCCTAGTTATTGCGTTTAGACATGCCCCCTCTTTCCTCCCACCACACCTGTGCAGACCTTTGCCACACTCTGCACATTGTGCTTAGTTCATTTCCAATTGTGCTACTGTTCCCAGCACAGACTCCCTGCCAGTCAACTCTGGAGGTGGGCCTGTTGCAACCTGCTACCAAACCCTGAACTATTGCATGCAGGGAGGGTGGGAGCAAGAGATCAGGTAAGTGTTTGCTGAAAGGAAGGTAGGAAACCTGTACATCTTTAACATGTTCTGATACTTTTAGCTCATCATTACCATATTGGTACTGAACCCAGGGCCCTGTGCTTTCTAAGCAAAGGCTCCATGGCCACATTAAGTCTCCAGCCCCTTTGCTGTCTGTTTTGATGCCTCTTATACAGCAACTATATGCATTTTCTGACTGAATCCTCACACAACTTATACAGTCAGTACATCTCATGTACACGTGCAGAAAGTCTCAGAAGTTGAAAGACAGGTGGGAAGGGCCGAGGTAGGACTGAACTCTATCTAGTCCTCAGCCTGGGAAATTGTGTCCTCCCTCTCATCCATCCTACAGTGTACCAGACTGTACTTTGTTCTTGCCTGTAGGTTTCGGGTCCATTTATTTGTTTTGTTTTATTTTTTTTTAGACCAAGATTATTTGGTTTTACTCTAAGACCCTGGCTATCTAGTCTCTGGTTCTTGGTCACCCACACAGTGTCAGGTATGGGTTCCATCTGGTGGAGTGGCCTTAAGTCAAATCAATTATTAGTTGGTTACTTCCATGAGCTTTGTGAAGTGTTTATAAAAAGATAAAGAGATAAAGAGAGTATGTTCTGTGGGTGTGTGGAGAGGTATGGGAAGGGGATGTCTCAATGGGCCCATGTAGAGGCATCTCCTCCAGTGAGGGACCAGCACACACCCGTATAGTATAGAATAGAGTTTATTGAGGGCATGGGGAAGGGAGCCAGGAGGGTAGTAGAGGGAAAGAGAGAGAGAGAGAGAGAGAGAGAGAGAGAGAGAGAGAGAGAGAGAGAGAGAGAGGCAGAGAAGCAGGAGTAGAGAAGTAGAGGCCGGCCATGACCACGTGGAGAGAGAGGAAGAGGGGGGGACGGGACAGAGAGGCAAGAGAGTAAGAGAGAGAGGGTAAGAGAGTAAGAGATTAAGAGAGTGAGGAGGGGGCAAGCAGCCCCTTTTATAGTGGACCAGGCCTACCTGGCAGTTGCCAGGTAACTGTGGGGAGGAGCATACCTGGCTGTTGCCAGGTAACTGTGGAGGTGGAGTTTAGACAGAATACTAACACTTTGTGCTACCATTGCTCTAGCGTATCTTGCAGGCAGAACCATTGTAGATCACAGAGTTTGTGCCAGCCCTGAAACTTTAAAAGAAACATGTCTGCACTTTTGTGTGAATAAGGATATGGGTGTGGCAGTCAGATAACAACCTCAGATGTCGGCCCTTGCTTTCCACCTTGTTTGAGACAGTTTCTTTGTTGGTTTTCCACTGTGTGTACCATGATAGCTGGTGGGGGAGCATCTAGGACTCCTGAAGTCTCCACTTCCTGTCTATCTGTTGTTAGAGCTCTGGGCCCTGGACCTTCTGCCTTCTCTGTGAGGGTTCTCAGCAGGAGCTGACTGCTTCATTCCCAAACAGCCTGTGGCGTGGCCATTGTGAGTTGTGCTCCTTTGAGAGAGGAGGTGCCAGGCAGACACATCTTAGAGCCATGTTTGTGGAATGCTGTAGGCTAGCACAAAGAGGAACTGGAAAATGGATTGCAGTGCTGCCTCAGCCTCCTGGATGCCAGGCCCTGGGGCAAACATTCCCACCCCCTTCCTTTTTCAGAGGCATCCTGGCTTGTGAATTCAGCCCACACATTGCAGATGGGGAGATCTGGGTTTCTCAGCTAGTAGCAAGTGGACCCTGGAACCTGGCCTAGGGAGCTTCAGGCCAAAATCTTCACTGCATCCCGCCAACTTTGCTTCTGGCATTTTCTCAGAACCATTAAAAACTTCCCAACTCTCTCAAAGCAAGCAAACAAAAAGCACACAGAAAACTGACTGAGGCCACTTGGGGGATGGGTAGGCTGATGTGTTTGTCTGCTCCCCTCTCCAGCTCCTCTTCCCATGAAGAGAGCTTTTTACTTCTCTAGCTGCTAATTTTCTACCAGTGTGCCTCCTTTGTTTCTGACAATCTACTATTGGTCTGCAATTTGCTGTGTCCAATCCAATTAGACCCATGCAGAGAGATAACTGCTGGGCACCCTCACCACCCCCAGCAAACACATCTAATCATTTCATGAACATCGAAGCCCAAATACCTCCTTCTTCAGCCTGTTTGGTAACAAAATGCGGAAGAGCAGTGCAAAAGTACTAGGTCATGGAAGACAATTCTTATTTGAAGCAGCTTCTTCTGTGTTAAAGAATTAAGTCATCACCTGCTAACCCAGATGGAGTTGTGGCCCTGAGGCTCTTGGTAGGGTTGGTTTTGTCTTGACATTGGAGGCTTTCTTCTTCACTTGTATTCAGGCTTCACACACACACACACACACACACACACACACACACACATTCTCTCTCTCTCTCTCTCTCTCACACAAAACACACACAACATTCATTCTGTCTCCCACACACACATTCTCTCTCTCTCTCTCTCTCTCTCTCTCTCTCTCTCTCTCTCTCTCACACACACACACACACACACACACACAACACACACACACACCACACACTATGACTGTGTCTTTACAAAGGTATGTGGCCCATGAGCAGCCCAGCTTGGGCTTTAGGATCTTCCGCTCCCTGGAAGGCTTCCCTGTGCTCGTTCTCAGCCACCTACCTGCCCCCATGCAGTAACTGACTTCAACTAAAAGCACCTTGTTGAGGTTTGCCTGCTGTAGAGTAAAGCTGTGTGTCCAGGTGGTAAAAGTAGTCTTTCTAGCAGAAATGTTGCTGGAAGATCCTGTTTATCCCTCTCCTAGAAACTCCATTCAGGGAGGGGTGTGTGTGTGTGTGTGTGTGTGTGTGTGTGTGTGTGTGGTCTGTTTCTCTCTCTCTGTTTCTCTCTGTCTCTCTCTGTTTCTCTCTGCCCTCACTCTCTGTGAATTTATGTGTGTTTGTGTATGTGTGTGTTTCTCTGTTTCTCTCTCTCTCTGTTTCTCTCTGTCTCTGTCTCTCTCTGTTTCTCTCTGCCCTCCCTCTCTCACTCTCTGTGAATTTATGTGTGTGTGTGTGTGTGTGTGTGTGTGTGTGTGTGTGTGTGTTTTGATGCATACTCTCATCATGTAGCCCTGAATTTACTACGTAGCTCAAACTGGCCTCAAACAGCAGTCCTCCTCCTCAGTCTCCCAACCAGAGAGCACACTCAGCTTTCCTTGTGGTTTTATCCAGGAATGCTCCTTAGTGAAGCTCATGCATTTGACCTGATAGCATAGACTGTCTGCTGGCATTAACTTTGACA